>NC_140594.1:1125004251-1125276751 GCF_964204655.1 Triturus cristatus
GTGGGTCCTCCTTTTAATTGGTGCCGACTTTGCCAGGGGTTCATATTAATTTTCCTGGAAGAGCAGTAGGCGATTAGTTGCTGTCCTAAATGTATTGCTCTGAAACTGTGGTTCATGGAGTTGTCCGCGTCCAGGAATGTCAAGATTTTGTAGGAAGGCCGGGTGCATTACAGTGGCGGCCGGCACAGCTCGCGGGGCGGGCGTGATTGGGGTTGCGGCGGGTTGCAAAGAAAGAAATAAACACTAACCTCCTTGCCGCCGGGTCCTGCGTCTCTGCTCCTGCTCTCCTGTGTCCAACTCCAGTAACAGGAAGGACAGGCCAGGCTTCCCTAACCAATCACAACGCTGCAATGGAGCGTTGGGATTGGTCTGAGCGCTGTGACACGCCGCTCAGCCAGGGGCTGGAGGGGTAGGCATTACAGCCTGCAAGGAGAACAGGGAAAGTGCGCATGACTGTTTTGGTAGGCCCGAGAGGGCTGACCAAACAGTCATTGCGTACTTAGGAGTGGGCATACCACTCCTCCCCTGCTCTGCAGCCCCGCCCCCACTCGCAAAGCTGTCGCAGCAGGAGGCCAAAATAAAATGATAATAGCATTATTCATCATTTCATTTTTTCCTCCTATTCCGCTGCACAGCAGTGGGGCAACGCTCCTCCGCCTTAGCGGAGGAGCCACCGATAGTGCATAAGTGTTTATATTGAGGGTCTAGAGTTGCATATTTAATATAAAAGGGGTGTGAGCGCCAGGCTGCACAGGCTCCTGTGCCATCCTTCGCACAACATAACTGATATATCTGAGAAGCTGATCGTACAGAAAGGGTATGCAGAACAAAAGGAAGTAATACAAGGCAGTAGTGCAGGCAAATGAATATATGAATGTAATGCTGGACTGTCGAGAACAATCCTATGTACAAAAGGCAATAAAAAATTATTTTTAAAAAAACATGACTGATAAATGCACGGGACCCCAGCATTTACAAGCGCCCGAAGACCTCAGTCTTTGCAATGTGGTCATGAGGGCACAAGTTGTTACCCATCCAAGATGGTGTTCAAGTTGAAATCTGGAAAGTGTAGTCCTAACTTATGACCACCAGAGGAATGTCCAAATACTTCATCTTCTGAAGGTTCATTATGCCCTATGTCCTATTTGGTAAAATTCTGCCTGGCTAGACACCAGCTATTATTTCTCTGAATTGTAGAAGAAAATAAAAATATGCTTGCTTGCACACATCTGGTCCACAATGAGCTGCATCCAAGTGCGACACACCTGACCATATTAGAGTGCAAGCCCCTGGCTCCAGCACTCAGGTCCTTGTTATGTTACCACACTCTGCACAATCGCTAGCGTGCTGGGAAGTGTCGTACCATAATCTAATAGACTGTTCTTTCCCCAGCAGGCCTGTGTATTTGTAAAGATTATGTGGAACAAAAATCATGCCAGCTTGAGAAACCCTTAGTTCTTAAAATGACCCTGCCAACTTTTCCTTCACTCTCTTAATCTTTCCACCCTAGCACGCCTTTTCTTCATTTTCAATATTGAATTTAAAGCACTCCCACACAGTATAGACGCTTTCCCATGTTCTGTGCTTCAGAACCAGAGGTGTGTAAAGTGATTGAAGTTTAACTATTTTATGTTTTTAAACTACAGACCATGTCACCTTCTCTTAATTTAGCTGGCAGGATTCTTACAAATACCAAATTAAAGCCCTAGCAATCCCCATAGTGGAAGGATCTCTGAACCAGTGTAAATTTGTTATGGACTAACTCTAGGGGCCCCAAGGTTTTCTTAGGAGAAGTGGCGGGGGTCACCTAATACGAAGACTGTCTAGTCTTGATTCCACCTTTGCCACATCCTAACTTTCTGCAAAATATGAAGCAGTTCCGTTCAGATGTTTTTTACCATATCGGAGAGCAAGGTTTACCATGGGAATCAACATGGGAAATCAAAGTTTTGGGACCCCCCTCCTCTTGACAGGTCAGTTCAAAAGTTTCCATGAGCAGGTGAACTTTATTTTGGAAAGTTTTGTTCAGTTTTAGGAATCGGCACCAAAGTTATGAGCGAAACAAGACAATATTTCAATGAAAATTTGGCCTTAATTAAAACTGCACATTAGTGTGTGCAATATATATATATATATATATTTTTTTTTTTTAAATCATCAGTAATGTAATTTGAGATGTCATTGGTGATGTCACTAACCAGGTCATGAGTGATGTAATATGTGAGGTCATTAGCAATTCATTGCAGGGGCGTAAGTTCTAGTTAGTTCGGGTAACTAGAACTGCTGAATTTCACTGGTTTTGTACGAGTAAAATCCTAGCCCAACTAGAACGTCCCTGTAATCTTTTTTTTCTTTTTTCAGTGAACTTCTAAGGTTTTTCAAATTCTATTTACTAATTATAACGTCCCTGTAACCTTTTTTTATTTTAAGTGAATTTCTATGGTTTTTTTAACTAGCTGTGTTTGCAGAGTGGTGGAGAAAGGGGGCGGGGTGACTCCTACCAGCTCTCAGGAATTGTGCTGTATGGGACTTACTGGAGGTAACAGGAGGGGTTCTTGTCCCCCAAGGTCCCTCAGCGTCCAAGAGGACTTCATCCCCCAACCCATAGTGCACCAGGAGGTGCATTTGCAGAGTGGTGGTGAAAGGGGGTGTGGCCTCCGACCTCTCAGCAATCTCCCCCCTCCCCTTCCCTGTGGGACCACCCCCTTGCCCCCCGCTGTGGGGCAGGGCACAATACTTATGATCAATAACTTGACCTTTAACTTAATAATTTTGGAGTTTTTTTAGGTCGAGCCTGCTAGACAGCTCATGCACTGTCTTTTGCAAGCCATACTGTGGCTTACCAAGAACATAGAAGGGCTTGAAGCCCGCCCCCTGTTTACCATTGGTTGGCTTATCTAGTCACTTTCATTAGCCTGCTTCTTTGCGGTTACTTTCATCTCCCCACCAGCCCTCCCTTGTTGCTTTTGGGGTCCCTTCCAGTGTTGCTTTTCAGTTCACCACACCCCCAGGTTGCTTAACCGTTTGCTCAACCACGCTCATGTGTTGCTTCGCAGTTTGTCCCGACCCTTCCCAATCGCGCTTCGCCATCTAAAAAAGCCAACAGGTTAAAAAGGCGTGACCTATTGACTTTCTCAATGTTTGTAGATATAGCACTGCTAGACCCCGAGGAGTGACAAAGCGCTTTACAACAAGGGTAACAGAATAATAATGTGCACAACATAAGCAAGCGAAAAAAATGTCAATATATACATTATGGAGGAAAGTGACATACATTCTTTGTGGGTGGCATCAGTATAACACCTTAAGTCCCTTGTGTGCACCTAGAAGAGTGTGGCTGGCTGTGGGGGCGGGAATGTAATGAAGGGGAAGGTGAGACACCCCAAACCTCCTCCCGCTGCTATGATCTCCAAATAAACACTTTCTAAACACTTCCCTCCTCTATCTCTCCACTTTCCTTTTCAATCCAACTAACGGACTCACATCTCCATCGCACAAATTAACTCAAATTTCACTATACAAATCCACCACTAATCTCTTTTGGGTCCTGGAGTAGCGTGCTACTCGCAGAAAAGTGCTTTGACGCCTCATCAGGGGAAGTAGGCACTATATAAATACAATTACATGGAGTACTTGTGCTTTTTTCCCTTAGGGCAGCAAATATTCTGGGGTGGGTTTGAAGCCAGAGTGGCCATGGACTTCCGGTGGGCAGGGGCTCATCCCGGGCCACCAGCGTGTGGGGGCTCGGGCTGACAGTTATTACTGGCACACAGGGAGGCACCTTACAGCAATTTAAAGAGGTGTGCCAGGCGCAAGCGCTTCTGTTGACACCGACAGTCATACCTGGCACAGGGAGGCACCTTACATCCATCTGAAGAGGTGTGCCAGGCGCAAGCGGTTCCCAGTGCCAGCCCGCTTTCACCACAATTCCACCCCGGCCCCTCCATCTCACCCCACGTGCCCGTCACAATGAAGCTGCTATTTTCCAACCCCTGGGAACAAGGAACCCCGGCGTGACCCCTCCGTGCCCTCCGCGGAATGCCCCAAGGCCGCTCGCACATGGCAGGTGGACGTGTTAATAATAAGGCCGCGGCGCTGGAAACACAAAACAGATTTCTCAACGCGGCCGCGGCCTGCCAGCTCCCGGGGTGCACGCCGGGTCCGGGCTAACGGGAAGCGGCGGCAGGAATAACTTCGGCCCTCTCCCTCACCCGGAGGAGCCCTCACACAAATAGCATCCGTGACGGAAGCAGGGCCCCTGGCAGCGCGGGGCGGCGGGCCACCTGCTCGGGCACTGGCACGGCGGGCACTGGGGCCTGCGACGGGGCCGTCCCGGGGTACTCTGGCATCACAGTTGAGGAACCACCCCCCACTTGTGCGCAGGGGGGCACTCGTCGGGTCTCTACAGGCTCAGCCCGACTCTTCATCACAGAAGTGTGCCACACTTATGATAAATGTCACAGGGACGTCGAAAGGGCCAAATAAGGCATACAATGAAAGAATCATATTAAATGCTGGGGTACGGGCATAGTGTCTGAGCAAAAAGTTGTGCTAAGTTCAAAAAGACAATTTTCTGTTTTTTTCAACCTTCACAATGCAAAACTTTGTAAATGTAATTCACCATTCTGCAGAGAAATGCTTTGCAAAAGGCGAACTTGCAGAACACTATTCAGCTTACATTTTTTAGCATGACTGGATTCGAACAGAATTATTAACAATCATTGTTAGACGGTGAAATGAATCTTGCAATGCTGCAAAAAAATAATTGTCAGAACAAAGCACGGCAGACAACTTTGCGCTCTCAAAACTCATGAACCCTGGAAAGCTCTGGTGATGGAACAAAACTTTTCCAACCCATTGGAATGACACTAAATCGTGAAGTTTTGCAGCAGGAAGGGAGGAGGGGCGTCTAGGTAGACCTTCAAATTCTATGCATCCGTTAACTATTATGAAACAGAAGGGTCCGTCTCCGCCACAAACAATGACATAATTTCCATGGTGATCTAGGACAGTGCGGTGAGCGGGGTCCAGTCCAAAAGTTAAACCTCCCATTTCCATTCCTTTTTGTTGGCGTTCCTTAAAACCCCCACTTAAATGGTTAATCCCCATTTAGAGGCAAGCACAGTTCATGTCTTATGGGCCGCCTTCAAAGGATTCATCGGAAATTTGTGGCGTGGGCCCTCTGAACTAGCGGACACAAGATTATAGCCATGGCCAAAGCATGTGGGGAGGTCTCCCCTCTGTACCACCTCCCCCCCCAGAATCAGGACAAGGAAGGGGAAAAATGGGACCCCGAAAACTGGACTTTATACAGGTGACTCCACAGCAGCATGAAAAGCACATGCATTCTATCCTGGGCGAGAAGAAGGGGTACAAGGCATGACTAAACGAAATAGTGCATGGAAAATATAAAAAAAACTATGTAAAAAAACTAAAACGGTAGTAAAAGGTAATTACCATGCAGCAGAAGAGCACCCCAGGTTATGGCACAGATTCATTATGCGCACTATGGGAAGGAGAGGCCGAGGATCTTCATACGACTGAAAATCTGAAGCACCAACACTTAAGAGGGATACATGTGACTAGGAAGTTACAAGCCCTAATGGTCGCACAACAAGCCCCTTCACGTGGGGAGTAAAAGATAGGGGTGCAGTTGGCCCCTCACACCCACCTGGACCTGCAGACCTAATGGCAGCACCCCCAAGCAGTCATAAGACCAATGCACAATTGTCTCGCACGGAAAGATGTTCAAGCATTCCTGCAAGCAGAAGATGTTAAGTCCAAGAGACACGTAAAAGAAGGAAGTTGGGTGTAGAACATCTCAAGTGCAAAAGAAAGAGAAGTAGGACAGGTGGCGTGATGCTTCCGTCGAATCATAGATGATCCGAGGGGAGCATACCTCGTTCTGTAATGCACTAGACCGCTCCATGCTATGAACAAAAAAGACACCCGTGTATGGGAACGCAGGAGCAAACCACGACATACAGGTGGCAACCATCAGCCTCTGAATGAAATGCATGCATTAGGCATCTATTCACAAAACTCTCTCATCGCTCATCTTGTTCAGGTCCTACCGTTCACCAATCAGCGCGCTTTGAAAACAATAGAACATTAATGCAACCAGGCTCGGCCATGCTCCTCCTAACTTCAGACTTTCATAGATTAACAGATGCTTCTGGCTTACACCTCCCAGAGCTGGACCATCCCTCCAGACAAAGCCAGACATTAATCAGGGGTGCTGACGTCAGAGGCAGTCTTAAATTAAACGCTTGGCTCGCTGAGATATCAGAAGCATGTGCAGCGGTCTTTTCAGAAGTCATCACATTTGATAAATTTGTTTCACGTCCGGTTTCATATGTTCGAAGCTGAAAGCGCCAACCCTTTCTGGCAGGCGCTCTCCAAGACCTGCAGAGCTTTTGAAGGAAGATCTGCAAAACAGAGCGTCTTCGAGGGTCTGAGTAAGACATCCTGAGGCATCTCAAACCCTAGAGTGCAGCTTGGCCTCGCCCCTGACCTGGGAAAACCACATTTCTGCACTAAACGGAATTCCAACTCGCTCAATGCCTGGCTCATACTGTCAGAAGGGAGAGTTTTTTCCTGTCTGCGTACTGTTTAGCTGGTGACACCGGAGGAAAGAGCCCGCGGCACAATAATGTCAGTTTTTTTTTATTCAGAAAGAGTCGAAATGCCCAAACCAGAAATAATTCCAAAATGCCAGGAACAAGCAGTAGAAGAAACCCACTGAGAGAGCAAACACAGTAGAAGACGAAGTAGTATCTACCATGTTAGATAGATCCGAGGCCTATTATCTTCCACCAACATCTATTTAGCATAAGCGGTTGTATATTTTTTATACCACTGATTTGGGGGATAAGGGTGGGCCAACATCAGCTATGAGGTACCCCACAATGAAATGAAACAATGTCAGAATATAAAGTGTTGAATACTACTCTCCAATCCAAAAAACAGGAGACACCTCTGGGCTAGGTTACCAATCCATCAGGACTCCAATCCATTACACACGGTGGACGCCAACAGCACGGTTCATATTAGTATTAGTACAACCATAGCTTTACAGCCAAGTACACTCCTGGGTGGAGGATTTTGCTGATTTCTAAAGCCCTGGTATTTTGACTGATGGGTGGATACAGCATCCCCGCTGTGGGAGAAGCCATGTATTCAGTGTCGCCCTACACGTACGCAGCCGGGGCTCTGCTCGGAGATTCAATGAAGAGAATTCCAGTGATCAGCACCCTGAATGTAGGGCTCGGCACCGCTCCACTCGTTTCTAACTACTCAAACTCATGTTGGGTGACAGACCTCAAAGAACGTGCAAAGATGCGCCGGACAACGTTTAACCTAAAATAGTTGGGTCCCTGCCACAGTAAATTTTATACAGGACACTGGAAGATTAAAACCAAATTCTCAGATGAAGAGGTAACTAATGCAGTTGTTGGAGATGGCTATGAACATGGTCGGGGAGGGAGAGAGGAGAGAGAGAGAGGAGAGAGAGAGAGGAGAGTGAGAGAGGAGAGAGGAGAGGAGAGTGAAAGAAAAAACATCCTGGATTTTCTGTAGTTGCCGGCTGCTTTCGTATATTCGTGCTCTAGGCAGGCTTCGGTTGGTTTAGTTTAGTTTATTAGTTACAAATATTTTTACTGAAATATTTGACTTTATTAATGCAGTGAAAAATAAACGGAATTAAAATTACAATACTAGTAATCATTTGAAACATGTATACAGATTGTTCTTTTAATGCCTTAGGATAATAAAAAAAGGATGGGATAATTTACTAGGATTAAAAAAAAGGTTTTAAATACATTTTTTCATAAAACAAGTGCATGGATTAAATCCGAATGTCACGGTTACAATAAAACCAGCCCTGGAGTTTCATACAGGCCAGGCTGGCGTGGTACACAGCAGCACCGCAGTCAATACACAATTGTAAGAAAGCACAGGTTATAATCATTCCAAGAGTGAATGTCAGGAATGGGTAAATCTAGCATAAAAATCGTTCGTGGCAATAGCAAGATTTGGAAACGGAGGCTGCCGAGGCGAAGACATTTGTGAATCGAGATTGGTTTCTAAACTCCTGACTACCGAAACGAGTTTTGGGAGGTATCCCCCGATAAGTTGGCCAAGAACGGTGATTCCATTTACAAATATACATAGATTCCATCTTGGTTTTAGCTGGATTTTATTTCAAAAACTGGTCTTTCATCCGGGCACGATTGGCTCCAGTGCTAATGAAAGGTTAGAGAGAGAAGTGGTGGCATAGTCACTCAGCCGGAGCATTATCTGTACATTAGCAACATATACATACATACATATATCAACAATGAACTTGTGCAGCAGATCAGTGAGAGGCTGAGATCTAATTAAAAATATTGGGGAGATGTTAGGACATCCGCTGGTACTCCCCAAAGAAGGAGTTTATGGAGTGAGGATAAAGTTTTCAAGTGAATGCGTGGGTCCTATCCCTCAAAAAGATTTGTTCTGTTCCAATACCGCGCCACTTACAGCGCATCCCATCAGTTGCTTGATGAGGCTATGGCGGCTGAAGATGCCGAATGAAGCAGAAAGTTCTAATTGATCCAAAACCTTGCGCCGCCACAAGGATCGTCACACACAGATCAGCAGCAAAGCGACACCTGCTTCTGTGCTAAACCGAGGTCTAAAACCTGCATGTGCAGTATGTAACATGTCACCGTACAACTGGCGGTGCTGTGAACAGAGCCAGGGTACCAAGCAGGATTCAAACACCCAAAGGTGATGGGAGGGATGCTTGCAAGAAGTCTAACCACTGGCACTCACTCGGGGTGACATTCCCACCCATCATTCTTTTGCATACCATACCAACTCACTTTGGAACAGTCCTATGCAAATCAGTTCGGATACGGGTCCAATAGGACTAGTCCAGCCCGAACTGCCAGGCCATCCCTGAACCAGAACACAAGCAACCCAGGACGGGTTTTGCCCTGACAGGGGCTCCTCAGTCAGGTGTAGCCAGGCTCCAGTGGCACAGTGAGTAAGGGACCCACTTCTAGGCATGACAGAACGATACGCAGAAAGACTGCCAGTGGTTAGACTTATTGCAAACATTATTCCCATCACCCTTTTTTTTTTTTTTATACCAACCAGGATTGCCAGTGAGAGACGTTGTGCCAGTTTCTGCTTCACACCATCTCACAAGGCCACCAGCGCGGTCTCCATCTCATGACGTCGAGCTATTCATGGCACCATCCTGGAGGAGATGTTCCAAACAAACCAGCCATTGTTCGGTAAACAGTATTTCAAGGCAGGCAGCATTAGGCTCAACATTGCTAACCAGGGAGAAGTCCAATGTGGGATTATCTAGTTATTGTTGAAAGAAGATTAACTGATGCTTCCTTAAACCACACCATGTATTAACACCACATTGATTACATCGGGGACAAAGGGGGGCACCAAAGTGGCACAAGCTACTGCCAATGTAGCAGGTTTGTGACCCTTGGCACAGCGGCTCAGTAGATCGAAAACCAGCGAAAAAACGTTTCACTGTGCTTTCACTAAACACAACATCTACAGCTTAGCTACCACCAGTAATCCAACATCCATTCATGCACAGAGAGGGTATACAACATGGGCTGTAGTTGTTCGCAAACCTTACACAAGCACAAAAGGGTACAAAGGTAGCCACTAGGAAGCTATAATTAGGACAGCGTTTCCGTAGTAAAGTAATGTTGTTGTCATTTGATACATTTTCACAAAACAAAAACAAAAAAGCCTTATACGTCTCAGCTCCTTCCTGGAAAGTTGTGGAGTGACCCGTCAAGTGTGGGAGAGGAAAAAGAGGGCGGTTCCAAAAAGTGTTTTCCCAATGCAATTTTCCATGGGATAATTGAATCACAATACCGCAAACACACAAAATGATACCAAAATTGGCAGCAAGCAACATCTCGGTCCAGAAATCATGCTTTTTGTGATTTGGTGTAAATCTGTTCTGGAGTTTGAGAAATTAAGGTTTAAAAATAATGTATTTATCAGGCTACAGGGGAATCGCAGAGCCCACAGATCAAAAGCTGGAATCTGATCGGCTACCACATCAACAAAGATGTGGCAGCAGCCGTTTAAGGACTCAGGGACTCAGTCCCCTGGCATAAGAAGAGGTTAAAAAAACATTTTGTGGGGAAGAGTAGGGATACCCTGATGCTTAGGCCTTATTGTGGGTGAGGGGGTCCCGGGGCCCAAAAAACATTTCTGTGGGAAGCGGGCTGATGAAGTTAATTTTAAGAGGCCCTGGGTAACCCATCTCCTAGGGCAATTTGTAGATTTGGGGGAGGTGGTGTGCGTCCTCTTTTTTTTAAATCAAACACATCACTGTCTCATTTAAGGAAAGCAGGCTGCATTTACAAAATTTTTAAAAGATAGACTTATTAAAAACCAATCACAGACATGGTGGTCTGCTGACCTGAGCATGCCATCATCCAGTAGCGGCTGGTACCAGGTAAAAGAGTGGCAGAGCGGGGCGGGACAGTAACAAAACAAAAAATGTACCTGCCGCTCACCGCTATTCTGCTAGTGCACAGGTTGGGGGTCCCGGACCCCCCTACGGCCTAACCAGATGCTGCTCTCATGCTGCAGAAACTATTACCCAGCAAGACAGTAGCGCCAGGATAGGCCTGAGCGGGCTGGTTTTGCGTTCCAACAGGGACTGGGAGCCTGTGCCTGCAGCTCTCCACCTAACAACGCAGCTCGGGTTGGAGGGATGTCAGTGCGCAAGTCAGTTCGGCCATCCTAAAACAGCAGGCCAACCAAACAGGTGCACTGCCAGCAGTGCCCACCCCTGCTCCTCCATGCTTCCTGCAGTGCAATATTAAGTATGGCTCCGCCCCCAAGACTCTGCTCCGTGAAAAATAAAATAATAAAACTGTTTTATTATCATTTTATTTTTCAAGATGGTCTTTACTGGCGAGGGTGGGGCACGACGCTCCTCCACCATAACAGAGGAGCCACCACTGCCATCATCCCTGTGATGCGTATCATACCCAATTGGTCGCAAACTATGACCTACCTCATTAATATTCATAAGTTAGGTCGATTTGCGACCTACTAGGAATCGCTATTTGAATGATGTAAGTTTTCTTAGATCGGGAACTGCAATTTCCTAATTGTGATTCGGTCAGAGGCAGAATTAAGAAATTGCAATTCTAAATTTTTGTATATATGCGCCACAGTCACCCAGCTCCAATAACAAGACTTTTAGGAAAGAGTTAAGAAACTGGTCTTTACCAAATAGTGGTCGAGTGCAGCAGGTATAAAAGATGTACCTAAAGGCAACTTCGAATACTGCTAATAAATATACATACTGCTTCCAGTCACTGCAGCTCTCTATAGGATTTCTGGGCAGTCAGTGCTACAGAAGAGGTTAAAGATGGATATTTAACTCCATGCTTTTGGAAGCAGGAATAAAATAGATTTTTAAGTAAAGTAAGTAAAATCAATGGTCATTCCTGGAGGGAGCATTTTTAACTGAGTGCAAAAAGTACAAAAATATCTTTAATTTCAAATAGTGGATTTTTATATGCGACACACTGTATTAAATTTACTGTGCAGATATACTTTTCAACCTTTAGCCTTCCTTCAGATCATATTGTTCCAGTGTAATAAAGCTACCACTATTGGGGCATTTAAAGCTCGAAAAGAAAATAGAAGGCGCGTCTGCAAAGAGCGACAGAGATGTTCCTATTTAGGAAGACTTTGTGAGGATCTTTAAGTGATACTGTCAAGGGTGTTCTTCTCCGTAGAGGACCCCCTGCAGGAATCATTGGCAACAAACCAACGAAAGCAAAAACAGTTGATGGACAGAATGCAGAAGAATGTCACACATTCACCCCAGTACAGAGATCTGGGCCTAAATCCATCGTTTTTTTGCTCACCATGCCATTCCAGTTTGAACCCAGCCATATGCAAATCAGTCTTGACCCTGTGCCTCATGGGAACAGTCCAGCCCGAACTGCCAAGCCAGGTCCTCCCTGGACTGAAAACAAGCATCCTAGGACCGGTTTCGGGGATTCATCCCTCTTCAGCCAGGATAGCTTGATTCCAGTGGCATGGAGAGCACGGGACCCACGTCCAGGGTCAGACTGATTTGCATATGGCCATGTCTGAACTGGGGTGGTGGAGTGAGCTAAAGAATGATGATGGATTAAACCTAGATCAGTTGACTGGGGTGAGTGCTTGCAATGTTCAGCACTCCGTCCATCATCCCCTTTGGTTTTGCTTTGTTCGCCCTTAGGTGGCAGGGTATGCCCAGAGGTGGGTCCCTTGCGCACTTTGCCACTGGATCCAAGATAGCCTGGCTGATGAGGGTTATGTACCCGAAACCGGTCCCAGGATGCTTGTTTCCGGTCCAGTGAAGACATAGCTTGGCAGTTCGGGCTGGACTGTTCCCATGAGGCACAGAGTCAGACTGATTTGCATATGGCCATGTCTGAACTGGGGTGGCGGAGTGAGCTAAAGAATAATGATGGATTAAACCCACATCAGTTGACTGGGGGTGAGTGCTTGCAATGTTCAACACTCTGTCCATCATCCCCTTTGGTTTTACAAACCAATGAAAGGACACTGCTTTCAGTACACTATTAGATTCTTCGGCCAGTAAGCCTGCCAAGGCGTCTTGTTCTTGGTTTATGGCACTATACTTAAGTGATCAGCTGTTCTTACTACATACTGACCAGTTCAAGCAAGTCTTCAGAGGGTAGGACGAGTGGCATTCAGCTATCACCAGTTAGAGAACTCAACAAGCATCCTAGACTAGGTGACTACCATCTATCTACTTTCTGTAGACCCAACATCTTAAGATACCAGATAGAATATAATTTTCAAGTCCAACTTCATATTGCCTGGGAGTCACTGCTTTGGTTCATAATAACTGAACGAGATGGAATAACACACGAGAACAATGGTGAGCTCAGGGCTGGGACAGCGATATGGAGTCATAGGGTCACCTTTACAAGAATCCTACTCCAGCGATCCAAGACTGATCCACTAGCCTGCACATGAGCTAGTCACTTCTCCACGGAAAGGCAAACTGGAGGTGGAATTCACTTGCCGGGACGTGTACCCTACAAACCCACTGTTCAAATACATGCTGCGCTATAGTCGCAGGTTAAACGTTCAGCATCATATAGGACATTTAAATAAATACACAAATTACATATTTGGTCTATTGGGGGATTGCTTCGGAAATTTGAGCTGTCCCGTTCCCTGAGAGGAAGCAGTAGCAATGCAGACACCGGTGTACGACTCACCAGGAGCCATCGAAGTCTTCCTGAAAAGGGTGCGATTTGCTTGTCCGCCAGTAATGCATTGTGCGATGCAGTGGCAGGGATCTCTCGATTCAACAAACCGGTGCACTGCCCTTTCCAAGGTATATTTTGAGACCAGAATAGTACTAGTTCCTGGAATCCCACTTTGGTTCTAATTGTGGAATGAGAGGACCGCCCATGTCGGCTACACCCTTCTCCAGCAGAGATAACATTATTCTACAGTAATGAAAATAATAGCCCCTTCCTTGTTAACTCATTTTTTTTTAAATACCTCAAACTGTTTCCTTTGGTAAATAATCAACCTGTCTTATTAATGAATCTCCCTGGCTCCCAGTACTCGAGGTAGATGCCCGCTTCCCTACAATAACCTTATCAGCGCTGCAGTCGGCCTCGCGTGTTCTGTGCAAATAATACTGAAAACCACCAGGGGCTATTTGCCCAACCCGTGCCTGCCCTGCTGGAGGGTGGCGGCGGTTGCGACTGACACCGCGCCAGCCCTGCCTGCAGAGAACCCCTTGTGCTGCGTCCCTCGCACGCCCTTTCCCCGCGGCCCTAATTGAGTTTGAAGTGTCCGCTCCCAGAGGGCTGCCCACAAGGGCACATGCGCGGAGACACTTTCAAAGCCCCACAGCGGACACCTGGGACAAGGCAGGCCCTGTGCAGAACCTGCGGAGGAAGCGCCTAGCGCCAAGAAAAGCAACCGATTCCCACAGTCGACGCCAGGCACTGCCAACGCAGCGCTTTGAGTGGAAACAAAAGGCTGCTCGCAAGAGCCTGTCATATTGAAGCACAATATGGAAGCCGTCAGGCTCGGCGCACACAACTGGCCGTGTCAGGGGGGCTGTCGATGGGCCAATGACCCCAGCTTGGGCCCTTGAAGTCTCAAGGCGCCTGGCTGCAACCTGACATGCTAACAGAAGAGCCCCGCTGCATTTAAATTGCAGAAATTAAAGCTAGGCATGGAAATGGTAAACACAGTTCTAATAAATGAGCCCAAAAGTTTAAACAAGTGAAAAAAGAAATTAAAAACAGCTGGTGACAGGGGGGGGGGGGGCGTCTGAATAGCGCCAGATAACATAATGGTGTCTATTTTTTTTTTTTTTTTTTTTTTTTACAGTGGATGACGGTCACCCTTCCTGGACCATGGGGAAAGCCATGACCTGAATCATACTGATGTAAACATACTGGAATATACGCAGTACCGTAAGACTACTAGTGAGTTTCCACGCGCTGAGCAAGAGGAAGGGCCCACCCAGAGAGGAAGGGCCCACCCAGAGGACCGGTCTCATGGTCTCAACTTGGCTTCCCGGAAGTGGTCAGCATGGAGTCACCGGCTCCTTATCTGCAAGGGTTGCCTCATCACAATGTATTCCAGAAACACCAACAATGTGGTACAGAAGGCATCTCAGTCAAGCAGACATCACGTAAACTCTTTCCCGTCCAGTCCACCACCCGGTGGATTCCAGGTTACACCGGAAGAACAAGCCATACATCTTGGAACCAAGTGGAAATGCTCAAACTTTCCAGGGCAGTTTCAGGCTGGTTCTCACAACAAGTGAGATAGCTCAGTAGGTCTACTACAGAGATCTGTGTGAAGCGTGGGGTCAATGGTGTTAATCTCAGCAGCATTCCTCAGCATTTCATCCACCCAAGATTGTCAACATGTTCCATTCATTCAGTTGGGTAACAAGAACACCCAAGACCCTTCAACATCTTCAGACAGACACTTTGGCCCACAGTCCATTCTCCCTCCATTTTATATCCATTTCCTGCTTTGCGGGCCTCAATTTCCCATGCCCGGTTTGCACCTCCTCAGATACCATCTAGCAGATTCTAGCTCTTACTGCTGAAAAACCAGTCTTCTAAAATCCAGACACACCTTCTTTGAACACTGCTTCACTGACCTCCTTTTAAACTACCCTGATTGTAGCCCTGAACTGAATAATGTCTCACTAGGGATGGCTAGCCGGGTAGAATAAGTGTTTTTGTCAAGAATTCCTGTCATACAAGGGAAACACGCCCTTATGTAAACAGGAGAGCTGTTACATAACTCAAGGGAAACACGCCCTTATGTAAACAGGAGAGCTGTTACATAACTCAAGGGAAACACGCCCTTATGTAAACAGGAGAGCTGTTACATAACTCAAGGGAAACACGCCTTATGTAAACAGGAGAGCTGTTACATAACTCAAGGAAAACACGCCCTATAAAAGGGAGGAACCGGGAGGTACAAGGCTGTCGGATATTGTGTTTACACCGACGTACCTGCTTCGTGAAGAGCAGTGTTCAGGAGTGGTGCTCCAGTAAGGCAAGAACGGAGGTAGGTCGAGTCGTTACTCCCTGGGCCGTGTCTTGCCCCATCGTCACCTGTGAAGGACCCGGAAGCTCTACCGGTCAACCATTGAGCTTCGCTTTTTGACTCGGCTGAGTCCAAGCGCAGTGGCGCTTTTGCTGGTTGGAGTCGTTACTCCCAGCCCGACCAGAGACACAGGGACTGCCAGCTGTAACGCACACCAGGAGGTGTTTGCCGCGTTACAGACTCGGAAGTCCACAGGATCGATCGAGCGGCTGCTCTCGGTTCAGTCTTCTTGCTTGTGATTGGGGTATCGGTGACGCATCACCAGGAGGTGACTCCGCGTCCCGGTGCAGTCTGAGGAAGAGGTTGAGCGGCTGCTCCCTTCAGGTAGAGACCCCGGCTGGGTGTTTCCCTGACTCCTCGATTCTCCCCAACACTCTTCGTGCCCCTCACAGCCTACCGATTGGCATTGTCGGCCATTACATTTCTGCCCTCTGTTGGCATACGCCGGGATCGGCGTATATGCAGAGGACGGTTAGGACCATCCGTGCTGTGGGCTGGTAACGTACTTAGCCTGGAGGATTCCAGTGACTATAACTTTTGTTTGTTCTTTGTATTTTATTTGCCTTCATTAAAAGAACTAACCCTTCACAAGTGGTTGCGTCCTCATTGTCGTGTCTGTTAAACGATCCTGAGACGTTCAGGGCGTTACAAAATATCCGACACTTAATAACACTAACTGTCTCCCGGTCGATAACAGACATGGCAACACTTGATGATGTGCTGGCTGCTTTAGCGGCCATGCAAGTTGAAGTGGCTGCCTCTAGGCAAGAAACAGCCGATGTAAAAGCCAGACTGGATGCTATCCAATTGGACCCGCTCACGCCCAGCACCTCCCTCACGAACCAGACCCCTGCGGTAGTAGTGGAAAGGCCGGTAGCCATCCCCTTGGCAACACCAGAGAGGTACAGTGGGGATCCTAACACAGTGCAGGTATTCCTCACACAAGTGGCGCTACATTTATCGTGCAAACCAAAGGCGTTCCCCACGAGTCAGGCTCGTGTGGCTTTCCTTATATCCTATTTGGCTGGAAACGCGGCACAATGGGCCGTACCTCTGGTGAGCAGGGACGACCCCCTCTTATGTGATTGGGGTGCTTTTCGCGAGGAATTCCTGAAGGTATTCGACAGAAGGGCTGACTCGTACACGGCGGACCGTGAAATGCTTGAGTTGAGACAGGGATCCAACGACCTGGTGCAGTATCTCAACGCGTTCCGAAGGCTGGTTGCGGAAACCAAGTGGCCTGTTGCTAAACAGACGGCGCTCTTCCATCAAGGGCTGTGCGATGAGCTCAAGGACGCCGTGGCTCATATTGACCCTCAACCCAAGACATGTGAGGGCCTTATCAACCTGGTATTACGGCTGGAACATAGGCTAAGTGAAAGAAAGGGGGATCATGGGAGAAAAGGAAAATCCCTTCCATCCTATGTGACGGTGGGAAGTCCTGAAACTTCCACCGCATCCAAGGGAGAACCCATGGACATCAGCGCAATACGAGCGAGCCTCACAGCCACGGAGAAAGAGTCACGCCGTAAACAAGGATTGTGCCTATATTGTGGCAAAAAAGGCCACTACGTACATGAATGCCCTGCCAAACCGAAGACGTCACGTTATCGGGCCAACCGGTCGGTAACAGCCGTGGTGGACATACCGGCGGAAAACTAGAGGACTCCAAGACCAGAGAAGGGGCATCTCGGAGTCACTCATCCATCCCTTCACTTTCCAACTCGGTCACTAAGGGACAACGACACCTGTTTATCACGGTGCACGTGGGAGTGCATGACCAGTGGATACCCGTTGTGGCCATGGTGGATTCAGGGGCCACTGGCATGTTTATGGACCACAACGAGGCATGCAGGCTAGGGCTAGTGCTTCTTCCCAAAGCAGTACCCGAAGACGTCTATGCGGTAGACGGAAGGCAATTGGTGACGGGGCCCATCGGACAGCACACGGGGGTCCTTCCGATGAGATATGGGAGGAACCATTTGGAACAAATCGATTTTAACATCATCCGAGCGCCCCAATATGGCGTCATATTGGGATTGCCGTGGCTACAGAAACACAACCCCTTTGTGGATTGGCCAACACATCGCATCGAAATGACGTCACCGTATTGCATCCTGCATTGTGGAATAAGAACGGAATCCCTTGACGCAGATGAGAGCGGGAGTCAGACGGTGGCTACAGCGGCAGAAAAAGATGTGGCTCTCCCCCAGGCTTATCACAGTTTTGAGGATGTATTTGATGAGGTGAAGGCGGAAGTGCTACCACCACATAGACAGTTTGACTGCCAGATCGACCTGGTGCCAGGGGCCAGCGTTCCCAGCGGCAGGCTGTATGCCCTGACGGAGCCTGAAAACGTACATCTCCGGGGGTACCTGGATAAACTCCTCAGGCTAGGATTCATCCGCCCGTCCAAGTCTCCGGCCGCCTCGCCACTCTTCTTCATCCCGAAGGCTAATGGGGAGCTGAGAGCCTGTGTGGACTTTAGGGCATTGAATGCGATAACCATAAAAAATCGGTACCCCTTGCCTCTCATTAGTGTACTTCTGGAACAGGTCAAGAAAGCTCGTATCTACACCAAGTTGGATTTGAAAGGGGCATACCATCTGGTGCGCATGAGGGACGGAGACGAGTGGAAGACCGCCTTTAAGACCAGGTTCGGCCTTTTTGAGTACCTCGTCATGCCGTTCGGTCTGTGCAATGCCCCGGCAGCCTTTCAGTACTTTTTGAATGAGGTATTCAGAGAGGAGTTGGATATCTACGTGGTCGTATATATCGACGACATCCTCATCTATTCTTCCAGTGTGGAGGAGCACGTACACCACGTCAAAGCTGTGCTCCAAAAGCTGAGGGAAAACATGCTGTTTTGTAAACTCAGCAAGTGTGACTTCCACGTCACATCCGTGGAATTCCTCGGAGTGATGCTGAGTCCAGAGGGACAGGAGATGGCAGAACGAAAGATCAAGGCGGTGAAAGAATGGCCGGTGCCCCAAAGCGTGAAGGACGTCCAAAG
Source organism: Triturus cristatus (assembly GCF_964204655.1). NCBI lineage: Eukaryota > Metazoa > Chordata > Amphibia > Caudata > Salamandridae > Triturus > Triturus cristatus. The sequence goes on from NC_140594.1 coordinate 1,125,022,934, forward strand.
TTTCATTGGCTTCGCCAACTTTTACAGGCGGTTTATAGATGGATTTTCAGGAGTGGTGGCCCCAATCACACAGCTACTGAGGAAGTCCAAGGAGTTTGTCTGGTCCCCTGAAGCGAACAAAGCCTTTGAGGCCCTGAAAAGCGCCTTTGGTAAGGCGCCGGTGTTGGCTCACCCCGATCCGGATCTCCCCTACGTGGTGGAAGCGGACGCGTCGGATGTGGCGCTGGGGGCTATCTTGTCCCAACGCAACCACGACACAGGGGTGCTTCATCCCGTTGCGTACATGTCCCGCAAACTCAACGACGCCGAACGCAACTACCATATTGCGGAGAAGGAGCTTCTCGCAATCAAGGACGCCTTCACCGAATGGAGGCATTGGTTGATGGGGGCAAGACATGTGGTATCGGTGTACACGGACCATCGGAACCTACAGTTCATGACGGCCACAAGACACCTTTCTCCCAGACAGCTGCGGTGGATGATCTTCTTTGCGGGGTTCAACTTCCGCATCACATATCGGCCGGGGACGGAAAACCGGAAGGCGGACGCCCTGTCCCGTCAATCTGCAGTTAAGGAACCATTGCCTGCAACCGAGCGTTCCATCATTTCCCCGAGGATGGTATTGGGGGTTATCCAACCGGATACTTTCCTGAGGGGAATAAAGAGAGGGATCAGGTCATTCGCATGGCGGAGGTGGCTCCTCAGTCACAGAGAATGGCAGCTGAAGGACGGGATACCCCTGAAGGGCAGGTGCCTATTGATACCCACGCCTAGGCTAAGGAAACAAGCATTCATCTGGTGCCATGACTCTCCATGCGCAGGTCATTTGGGCTTTGAAAAAACGGTGGCTAGCATGGGACGGCATTTCTGGTGGCCAACCATGAGAGTGGATGTCAGGAGGTGGGGACAGGAGTGTCCTACGTGTGCTACCATGAAGGCCGACCATGGCCGAACCCAAGGGCTCTTACATCCACTTCCGACCCCGGATAGACCATGGGATAGCATATCACTGGACTTCGTGGTGGGCCTACCGGTAGACCAGGGGATGACGGCAATACTGGTGGTGGTGGATTACTTGACGAAAATGGGGCACTTCATCCCCTGCAAGAGAGTCCCTACGGCCGGGGAATTGGCGTCACTACTCCTAAAGAATGTGGTACGACTGCATGGATTACCTGGGGTGATCGTGTCGGACCGGGGGTCGCAGTTTACTGCGCAATTCTGGAAGACTTGGTGCACTGCGCTGCATGTTAAGACCGCCCTGTCCACCAGCTACCACCCTCAAACGGACGGCCAAACCGAGCGCCTGAACCAAACGCTCAAACAGTATCTGCGATGTTTTGTGGACCAGGGCAGGGAAGAATGGGTCGACTTGCTATGGGTTGCAGAGATAGCCTATAACAACGCCACTCACAGCTCCACACAGTCATCTCCGTTCTATAGCAACTATGGCCAACATCCCAGGTTCTTGCCATTTCTACATCCGTTCAGAGAGGACAGGATTCCCGCCACAGCGGACAGGGTGGCACACATAAAAGACACGTTGATGCGCTCAAGGGCTGTCCTAATAGAGGCCAAGAGAAGATACAAGGCTGCGGCAGATAGGAAGAGAAGGCCCGGGCCACTGTACCGCACTGGAGACTACGTCTGGATATCCACAAGAAACATGAGGTTTCGAAAGAACAGTGTGTTCCATCCCAAGTACATGGGCCCCTATCGAATTACCAAGTGTATGGGTCCCGTGAACGTGAAGGTGTGCTTGCCCCAGTCATTGCGGATACACCCTGTCTTTCATGTATCATTGCTCAAACCAGCACCCTCCAAGCCGTCTGGGACACCTAGGCCGGTATGCGTGGAGTCGGAGGTGGAGTATGAAGTGTCGGGCATACGGGCGTCCAAATGGCGCAGGGGGAAGCTGTGGTACCTGGTTGCGTGGAAAGGCTATGGCCCGGAGGAGCATTCATGGGAACCGGCTGAAGGGGTTCATGCTCCGCGCTTGGTCTCCTTGTTCCATCGGCGTTTTCCTGCCAGCGCTGGACCCGTGGGGAGCCGCTGAGAGGGAGGATGTACTGTCAAGAATTCCTGTCATACAAGGGAAACACGCCCTTATGTAAACAGGAGAGCTGTTACATAACTCAAGGGAAACACGCCCTTATGTAAACAGGAGAGCTGTTACATAACTCAAGGGAAACACGCCCTTATGTAAACAGGAGAGCTGTTACATAACTCAAGGGAAACACGCCTTATGTAAACAGGAGAGCTGTTACATAACTCAAGGAAAACACGCCCTATAAAAGGGAGGAACCGGGAGGTACAAGGCTGTCGGATATTGTGTTTACACCGACGTACCTGCTTCGTGAAGAGCAGTGTTCAGGAGTGGTGCTCCAGTAAGGCAAGAACGGAGGTAGGTCGAGTCGTTACTCCCTGGGCCGTGTCTTGCCCCATCGTCACCTGTGAAGGACCCGGAAGCTCTACCGGTCAACCATTGAGCTTCGCTTTTTGACTCGGCTGAGTCCAAGCGCAGTGGCGCTTTTGCTGGTTGGAGTCGTTACTCCCAGCCCGACCAGAGACACAGGGACTGCCAGCTGTAACGCACACCAGGAGGTGTTTGCCGCGTTACAGACTCGGAAGTCCACAGGATCGATCGAGCGGCTGCTCTCGGTTCAGTCTTCTTGCTTGTGATTGGGGTATCGGTGACGCATCACCAGGAGGTGACTCCGCGTCCCGGTGCAGTCTGAGGAAGAGGTTGAGCGGCTGCTCCCTTCAGGTAGAGACCCCGGCTGGGTGTTTCCCTGACTCCTCGATTCTCCCCAACACTCTTCGTGCCCCTCACAGCCTACCGATTGGCATTGTCGGCCATTACATTTCTGCCCTCTGTTGGCATACGCTGGGATCGGCGTATATGCAGAGGACGGTTAGGACCATCCGTGCTGTGGGCTGGTAACGTACTTAGCCTGGAGGATTCCAGTGACTATAACTTTTGTTTGTTCTTTGTATTTTATTTGCCTTCATTAAAAGAACTAACCCTTCACAAGTGGTTGCGTCCTCATTGTCGTGTCTGTTAAACGATCCTGAGACGTTCAGGGCGTTACAGTTTTGGAGTACGATACCTACACATTAACATCTCATCAAGCCACGGTAGAATCATCAAGTGCTCCCGCCCTTCAGTTTTTGGGTCATGCAGGTGGATCACACTATCAAGTCTTGTTCGAATCATAAGGTACTTCCACCCTGCAGTGAGGGATTAGATATCTACGCATCAACATCTCATCAAGCCACGGTAGAATCATCAAGTGCTCCCGCCCTTCAGTTCTTGGGTCATACAGGTGGATCACACTATCAAGTCTTGATCGAATCATAAGGTACTTCCACCCTGCAGTGAGGGATTAGATATCTACGCATCAACATCTCATCAAGCCTCGGAAGAATCAAGTGCTCCCGTCCTTCTGTTTTTGGGTCATACAGGTGGATCACACTATCAAGTCTTGTTCGAATCATAAGGTACTTCCACCCTGCAGTGAGGGATTAGATCTCTACGCATTAACATCTCATCAAGCCTCGGGAGAACCATCACGAGCTGCCACCCTTCTGTATGGGGCTCAAATATCTACGCACTAAACTCTTATCGAGCCTAGGTGGAACAATCAGGAACTCTGACAATTCGGTTATGTGTTTAGACAGCTGGGTGGCAGTATCGCCTCATCAACTCCTTCCATCCTTCAAGTTAGTGTTTAGATCTTAATGCACGGGCATCTCTCAAGCCTAGGTAGAATCAGGAAACACTCCCAGACGTGCGAGGGCTGGGATGCTAGGGCTGCATCATCATTTCATCGAGCCTAGGCAGAACCATCAGGTACTCCCAACTCTCCATTTTAGGGTTAGAGAGACATGTTGGATTGCTATCTCATCAATTCTAGTTAGAATCATCAGGCACTCCCACACTTCTATTTAGGGCTTAGTTACCTATATAATAACATCTCATTGAACCTACGTAGAATTATCAGGCACTGCCACACTTCTGTTTAGGGCTTAGGTACCTATACAATAGCATCTCATTGAACCTACATAGAATCATCAGGCACTCCCACACTTCTGTTTAGGGCTTACCTACCTATATAATAACATCTCATTAAATTTTCGTGGCATCATCAGGCACCCCCACACTTCTGTTCTGGGATTAGGAACCTATTAGGTAACATGTAATTCAGCAGTAAATAGACATAATATCGAAAAAAAAATATCGACTGGACAGAATATCGAGTTTTTAATATAGAATGGACAGAATATCGAATTGCCAAAATATAGTGGTGAAGAATATCGAAAATCAGGTAAGAAATATCGATTTCAATAATATAGAAGTAAGTAATATCGACAGTCATAATATAGTAGTTAAAAATATCGATTTTTTTTATAGTGTTTTAAGTGTTAGTATATGTGTTAAAATTATGTATTAATATTGGAATGTATGTTAGAATATTTTTAAAGTAATGAATTTTATGTTATTTCATTTTTGTGTAATATAATTCCGTAGCAGGTTGTGGGTTTATAGGGGAGTAGGGTGGGAAGTAATTTAATTATAGTACATTAAATAATAATTTATAGGAATTATTAATTATTTTTAATTTAATTTTGCGTTTTACTTCTGTAGCGGGTTGTGGGTTTATAGGGGAATAGGGTGGGAAGTAATTTAATTGTTATTAGTTAATTATTAATTAGTATTGAAAATTAATTGGTTGTTGATTAATTATTAATTGGTAAATAATTTGTATTAGTTGGTAATTAATTTGTATTAATTGTTTAATTGATAATTATGTTAATTGTATTCATTTAATATTTGTAGCAGGTAGTGGGTTTATAGGGGAATATCGTGGGAAGTAATATAATTCTAAAAAAATAATTATTTAAATAATTTGTGTATATTGATAATTAATATATTATTAATTAATTATTAATTGGTATTATTTGCATTTATTAATGTTTGTTATAGAAAAATAATTGGTTGTTAATTATTAATAGGGAATTAATAAAAAATGTATTGGTATTTATAATTAATTAATAAATATTGTGCGATTGGTAATTAATTTTAATACTTTTTTTAGTATTAATTCATTTATTTATAATAAAATATTAATTTATTATTTTCCCTACTATTGCACTCACTGGAGTGGGAATAGTAATTTTTACCCCTACGCTATCCAACGTATTCCCTACTATTGCCCTCACTGGAGTGGGAATAATCATTTTTACCCCTACGCTATCCAACGCTTTCCCTACTGTTGCACTCTCGGGAGTGGGAATAGTAATTTTTATCCCTACGCTATCCAACGGTTTCCCTACTGTTGCACTCTTTGGAGTGGGAATAGTAATGTTTACCCCTACGCCATCTGACGTTTTCTCTACTGTTGCACTCTCTGGAGTGAGAATAGTAATTTTTACCCCTACGCTATCCAACGCTTTCTCTACTGTTGCACTCACTGGAGTGGGAATAGTAAATTTTACCCTCCCGCTATACAACGCTTTCCCTACTGTTGCACTCTCTGGAGTGGGAATAGTAATTTTTACCCCTACGTTATCCAACGCTTTCCCTACTGTTGCACTCACTGGAGTGGGAATAGTACATTTTACCCTCCCGCTATCCAACGCTTTCCCTACTGTTGCACTCTCTGGAGTGGGAATAGTAATTTTTACCCCTACGTTATCCAACGCTTTCCCTACTGTTGCACTCACTGGAGTGGGAATAGTATATTTTACCCTCCCGCTATCCAACGCTTTCCCTACTGTTGCACTCTCTGGAGTGGGAATAGTAATTTTTACCCCTACGCTATCCAATGCTTTCCCTACTGTTGATATTATGTCAGTGATCCAATTCAGCCTATGTGGGATCATCATGCACTTCTATATTTCAGCTCTGAGCTTATGTATCCATATAATAACATCTCATTGAGCCTATGTAGAATCAAGCACTCCCACACTTCAGTTCTGGGCTTACGTATCTATATACTGACATCTCTGAGCCCCAACAGAATCATCAGGCACTCCCACACTTCAGTTCTGGGCTCTCGTATCTATATACTGACATCTCTTTGAGCCCCAACAGAATCATCAGGCACTCCCACACTTCAGTTCTGGGCTTACGTATCGATATAATAACATCTCATTAAGCCTACGCAGGATCATCAGGCACTTCCTTCACTCCATTCCGCGTACCACTTTCACCACCTTGAACAACCTTCTGATCTTCCTGGTGTGGGCTGGTGGCCAAGTAGGGTGAAGCTAGAGGTATTAAAGTTGGATATGGCGCCTGGAGGCCTGTGTCTCCCAGACCTTAGCCTCTACTATTTTACGGGATTATCAGTATGTGACACAGCGGTGTTACTGAGGGTCCAAATACTGAGAAGGCCTTGTTAGCGGAGTGGGGAGAGCGGGTGGGCCTCCTGGAATGTCTGATGATTAGATCGCAGGTTCCCTCTGACTTACCATTCAAAGCCCATCAGGTCGCAGGGGTTTGGGAGCAGGCAGTTACTTTGTTGCTCCGCAAGGCCCTGTACGCTTGACTGCTCCCTCTTCAATGGCTCCACAGTCTGTCAGAAACAGAACGTGATGGCCCTTACGTGGTGGTATGCTGGGGGATGCTTGATGGCAGGAGATCTGTATTTTAATGGAACCTTCCTCTCGCTTGAGGATGCAAGGCAATGTTATCAACTACCGCCATGTCAATTTCTGCAATATGCAAAACTCTCACTCACTACCCGCGAAATATGGGTTATCTTTCCGGATGAGCCAGAAGAATCACAGACATTGCAATTACTGCTTGACTCGGGGTCCTATAAGGGGCTTATTTCACGCATATATAAAGCCCTGAAGGTGGACCGTAGGAATGAAGTGACGAAGATCTGGGACAGACGGTTGGTGGACCTGCCACTGCCCCTTACAGAGGGGGACTGACGGCAGGCATTTGAGCAGGTCCTGGGAGGTTGCCAGCAATGCCCGCTTTAAGCTCACACAATTCCATTATTTATATCGCACCTATCTGACACCGCAGCGAATATCTTGTTTTAATGCAGCGCCCTCTCCAATGTGCCCCCAGTGCAGTGAGAAACCGGCAACAATCATGCATATGACTTGAGACTGCGGGAGGTTACAAGTTTATCGGGGATCCTATTGACCCCCCCGCATAAGCAATGTCTATTGGGCATTCTTCTGACCCCAAAAAACGGGTCAGAAATGCGACACAGCTTCACCATACTGGGGCTTGTGTTGGCCAAATGCCGCACTGCAATACATTGGACACACTTCACCCCCGCCAACTGGATAAATGGAGGGCTGATTTGAGTGATTGGGGAGTAGCCGGGGAGCGGAGACTAAATTGGTCCGCATGGAAGAGAACGCAGAACGTGACTTCGAGATCTGGGGGGGGAGGGGGATATGTTGGAAAGGCTGGAGACTGATGAGGAGCAGGGTTATGTGTCATCTGTTCTTTCACAGACTGTGGGGTTCACTTCGCCCCTGATAACATCAGAGATCCACTCCTCAAATGTCTGAATGTTCTACGGAAAAGTTTGCAAGTGTAGGAGGTATGTGAGGAGAGGGGCCACCCATGGAGGCCTTACTGGTAGGAATGGCTGCGCTCCCTGTGTGTGCCCAGGAGGACTCACCTGGGACGGGATAGCTCCCTGTGGCTGCTGAGAGTATTAGATTCCGGGTGAGTTGTGATAATTTATTGACTGGTTGGGCTCTACGTTGCCTAGCCCCCTGTTCCCCCCCCCCCCCCAATTGGCCCCCATCTGGGAGAGACAGCTGACTTACCTTGAAGACCCGGGGTCACGGATCCTGGTCTTTTCTTTATTATTACCGGACTGCCATAGGCGCCCCCAACTCTCATCGCTCTGCTGCTATCACAGTTGATAGTGATTATGTTTTTCTGTGGGTGATTTATTCCCGGATGTTATCCACCGTATACTTCCTAATTGATGTGGAAATGTACATTCTATGGTGATGCTTCTGGGCTGGGACCACTGGCACCTTGAACAGGCTCAATGTAAGGTCACCGTAGGATGCTCCATGTTCCTTGTTATTGTACCATTTCAATAGGCAAAAACATGTATTGTACCATAGTGTGCAAATTCTCAATAAAAATGTAAGTTTAAAAAAAAAAAAGGTATATTGTAACTTCGCGCTCCACCACTTCCAAACTCTTTGGTTACCATATTGCAAGTTTGGGCCTTGGACTGAGGACGGGAATTTAGGATAGCGGGCAAGCCACAGAAGATGCTGCGCCTTGGCAGTGGATATGGAACTGTCATTACATTCCTATTCCTAAACGTTGCAGGGGAGCAGGCATGCTACTCAAAAGGAAAGGTTCTTTTCAGTTACAAGGGTTCAGTCACTTTAGCAAAGTGTCTGAGCGGTGATCCACCAGCACCTCTGTCCTCAGAGAAAAAGGGGACTCCCCTCCGCACCCAACATGTCCTCCTTGCAAATGGACCACTGATAACACAATGTTCTTACTTTCCAGGCAGTCCATGAGCTGTTGTCTCTTGGCAGGCTAAATCAGCATCCTTCCCAGCAGATGAAACAAAACAGTGATCATTCCAGTGAGATTCATGGAAACAATTTACTGTACATTGTTAAACATGTAGGGGGCAACAAGGGAGGAGGTGGTGGGGGGCTCACAGGGAAGGAGGCTGGAGAAATAAAAATGCTCCAACAGTGGGATCTTTTGCCAAAGGACATGCTCTGCTTCCTAGAAAGAAGACCTCAAGGCCCGAGCGAGGTCTTATACAATGCACGTGTCTGAGCACAAAAACAATTCCACTAGTCCTTCTTTAAGGGGAGATGCCTTCTTTTCTAAATGAAACGGTCTTCTAATGCAATTAGCTAGCAATCGTAAAGGTGATTAAGGGGCCGCGTAGATCATGGAGTACATCCATCTGCTACTGCACAGGAAGGAGAAATTACACTTACTGGTAATGCATCGCAGAGCTGTTTTTTTTTGTACTGGTTACCACTACCTTTAATCATTACCTGCTGTGTGAAGTGAAACTCTAATGAAAAAAAAACTTGAGAAAAAGCCTGAAGCATTCCTCCTATTCAGCTACCGTAACTCAGTGGAATCCATTTTGGACTACCGCAATCAAATTCTGACCAAACTAAGCAGTTCCCTGGTCTCTGCAGCAAAGAGGAATATTACGTGGACTATAATGTTACCCTGCACAAAAGCATGGGCACACAACAGTACACAAAACCAGGGGGGGTTGCAGCCAATCCGAGGGGGATAAAAATATTAACTTGCCTTTACTGCCAGCCACACAATCTTCTGCTGCCGCGCTGCTCCGCTGCTGTCGTCCCGGCACTACAATTCCCATAAGCACAGGCTTTCAGACCTCACCCAATCCCAGCGCTTCTCCCGGCATGACAGAAGTGCTGGGATTGGGCAGAGCGAGCCAGTTTTGTGCTCCAGCAGGGTCTGGGAGCCTGTGCCCCTGAACACTAGGCTATCTCCAAGGAACAGCCTGGAGATTTCCAAGTGCGCTTGTCCGTTTGGCCCTCTTAGTGCCTACCACGCCTCCTTACCCTGCTGTGTGATGCTGCGGCCTGGCCCTGCCCCTCGGCGGACTAGAAGTAAAAATAAAATGACAAAATACTTTTATTGTCATTTTATTTTTCTTCTGACTGCTGCATTTCAACCCCTGCACACACTGTCACAAGAGATCAGTCTTGCACGTCCCATCCCCAGCAGAGTTCGACCTTTAAGGATAAAGCATGCAGCGTCCAATGGAAAAGTTCAGTCTACAGAACATACTTCAAAGCACAGCCTCGCATCGATACCCAGTGTGCTGGTTGATGCTGGTGTACCATTTAGCATCTGTACACAGGGACCTTAAGCTTATGGAAGCCAAATAAGCTGTTTTTCAGAAGCTAGAAGGAGCCTCCATGCCCACTTAGGGAGTCCAACACAAAGTTAAAGAAAAGAAAAGTTTATTGGGTCAACCTACTGGAAATGGAACACCAAAGATGGCACCTCTCCATATAGCAATATAAATATTTTTGTCATACACAATTGTCCAAACCCGGCTGGATGGCAAAAAGCCTTCAGAGCCAGATGCAAGGTTGATGTGATACTTTTGCTAGGAGGGATCGAAAGCACCAAGATGATCCCTACAACTGAAGGAAGACTCATCAGTCACCACCGTGGCCACTGCCAGAGGAGGACCAATGGTTGTGTGTAGATGCCCCCAACAATCCAGACGATGGCATCCAGACGATTGGCAACCTGGGAACCGGTAGTCCACCATGTCCAGCTCAGGGAGTTAATGTTTTTGAAAGAACCCCAGCATCACCTAGATGAAGGCTGTGATCTGCACTGGGACTGCACCAGGGACAGGAAAAGCGAGGGGCGCTTCTTCTGACTTCAGCAGAGGAAATGGTGCCTTTGTGATACCTACCACCTCTGGCTCCAAGGTCAAAGTAGAAGCTACCTATGGATTTAGAACAGCATCACAAGACCAAAAAGTCTCTTCTGTTCAGTTTACATAATGGCCTGGAAGACTGCTCCCTGGAGGAAACCCTATTTAAGGACTAACCAGCTGAAAGCAAACCAGAGCAGGACCTGATGCGGCACCTAGAAGTAGTGCAGTGCGGCTTTCCTTGATCAAGGCCCTGGGCCTGAGCCATAAAGATTTCAGCCTCTCTCTTCATCAGGGCCTTAGAATGAATGCAAACTTCCATATTTCTCGCATGACTTTAAATCATGGGGTGGTCTAAGCGACCCCAAACAGACATTTAGAGGATCTAATACCGACATCTGCTTTTGCCACTGGCGTGGTACTTTGTTAAGCATAACAGCTTCTGAGGGAGACATTACCCCTAAAACACAATACTATGCAAACTTTTATTGGAAAGTTCCTAAGAGCGAGTGACTCCGGATCAGCATCCTGGTTTGGGCCTTATCTGGTTCTAGGACGTATGTCCTGGATGGAACGAGAAGTCGAGTTGGAGCCATTGCGCCACCTAGCAGCACAGGAGAGGGCTTAAGGTTTCTTGATCCGGTCTTGCAACTGGGAGGATTTAAAAGGTGAGGAATCCAAAAGGTAGAAATATCCATCAGAGCCACTTGGCAAATTGGCCTATTAACAAACTCATCTTTCTCATCTTTCTCAGGAAAATCACTGAAAGCGGTGTAATATGTGAAACAAAACCACCTCCTACATAACCATCAGTTTAGATTCCGCCCGACAAGAGGGACCGAATCAGTCCTAGCCACCTTGAGAAAAGAGTTCCTTCTCGTCTTGTATAAGTGCAACAAGCCCTGCCGACAGTGACCTTTGACCATAAAACTGTGCAGGAAACACTGAACCAATGGACTAATTAATCATGCACGACACCACAATAGGTCAGATCATTTCTCATCAACAGCTACCAAAAGTTCAGAATTGGAACTTTCAAATCAACCACATGCCCTGTATCGTGCGATGTTCTGAAAGGATCATTCCACTAGTCTACTTTCACATATCTATGTATGGCCAGTGGTTGAGGTCCTTGACCTTTACCAAGGGCATTTAAAAATGGACGTCAATAACACAGAGACCCACTTCCATCTGGAAAATGGCCCAGAGAATGTAATTAACATCATCTAATGCTTAGACCACATGTTCACCAAGAACCATATTTTAGTAATCCAAGAGTCCTCCTCACTACTTTTCGACAAGCCTTCAGATATTAGAACCCAATCAAAATTAAAGAATCTAGAGACTCTCTCGAATGCCAGTATTAACTTGCCACTGCAAGTCAACGAAGGCTTAAAGTGTGAATTTTCAGCTCCCTCCTGAGGAAGGCTCTCGCTCTCCTTCTCAATGGGCACCCAACCGAACTAATTAGCCCCCCTCGACTTCTGTTATTGCTACTCTGCTCTTTCCATTGAACTCATGGGCAGACGTCTCAAGGCTCCAGAACCAGGCAGTCAGAATGTGCCTTACTCTTGTTAAGTAGATTCACATCAAACCCACTCTGAAATGCTCCATTGGCTCCCAGTGGACATGAACCAATGTACCATCTACAAAGGATTTTGGGGCGAGACATACCTGCAGGAACTGACACATCATCACAACCCCAATAGAGTACCCCATTTAACATCTTCCCAGCAACGCTCATTCAACAGGATGAATGACAGAACCAGATATCTAGCTGAGGAAGGACCTGGACGCTATCGAGAGTGAGAACCTCAAACCGGGTTTGAGCCAAACCACTCACAGTTCAGAAAAGTTTCTAATTCTGAACTTCTCAGGCTACCTTTTAATTAAGCAGGTCACAGAGGGGTCGCCAGCAAAAGGACGTTGGACACAATTCACTGACCTAACCCAATAATTCCACAACTTCCCCTCATCACCAACCTTTACTTTACTCTTTTTAGCACAAGGAAGTAACCATAATGAGACACTTCACAAAACTCATCAAAAAGGCAATTTTGAAGCATGTCTTCTGCTGCAAGACGTATTAACTTAAAGAGGATGCGCTCAGCCTGCCAAGAGGATGGGGACTAGAAATGTGTAGCAGGGTGCTGGGCATGGACCCACACACCATGCAAATCTGTCAGCCTAACTTAACATATAGAACAGCAGTAGGCTTGACAACACAGAATGAACAACTTAGGCTTGTAGCATGTACCAGAAACAATTCTAGTTGTCTGAGACGTTTGGGAAGGAGTAACCCTCCTATACAACAATTGACCTGTTCCCAAGGTGAATGTACAATTCAAACATCTATACCCGTTGTCATATATTTTAAGACAATCTATACAGCATGTGGTTACACCATCTATGCTACTTATGGGTATGGTTCACCAATTTACAAAAAGAAGAAAGAAATTCATACGAGGTACATTAGTCTCTGTAATCCCCAAGTATCTGTCTCTAAACACCTAATAATAGTGAAAAAGTGTAGGAAAGGAGCGAGGAAGCCTCACGGTAGCAACACCAGGGAGGTATAAGCAGGAAGGGACTCGCCTGCTACCTCAAGGTCTCATCATCAGCTACCCTCGTTCCGAAAAAAAGATTTGTGTAAAGGAGGAAGAATGGGTAACAACCCAAAAAGTAAAGTGCTTAGGTATGTGTAAAGGAAAAAGTAGTGCCAAAATATGTGCACCGAGGAAAACCCCACAACTATATACAGTTCTGAGCTAGAACACACTGGCTTACAATTTTTATTCCATGCTGTGTGTCTACTCCTATTAAAATGCCGACATGTTTCATTGCCTTTGGGTACACTCACGGCAATTTCTTCAGGGCGTGGGGTTTTGTCACTTAACCCTGCCTTTCCGCCTATCTTTTGATAAAAACGCTTCTGTAAGAGACAAGAGATAAAAAGACAGACAACAACACATAGCAAAATTAATTGGCATCTGGCAAAAAGGAACTAAATATATACTATGTCCCTTATAGCGTGTCAGCCGTGTCATATTACCGGGATTTTACCCAACGTGGGTATACCTTTACCCTCGAGCTCTCGCGTGTGAAAAACTGCACTCCTTCAAGGCTCTTCCGATTAACTCCTACTGTGAGTCTGTAACACATAACCAAGAATCATAAAACTGTTTAGTAGACTCTAAAACTGCATTACTCAGTGTGCGTCTATCCTTCCGCTATGTGCCTCACGCTGATGGTGTCTATGGTATTCCTCAATCTCACAGCTATCCCGTGATGGCATTGTGTAACCAAGAGTCAAACTATGGCTACAGTGATACGCTATTTTTTCTTAACCCCCGTAGTTTTTAAAAAAAGCACCATCGTGCCCTTCCAAGCATCCCGTCTTTCACTCTATAACCAACGATCTTACTACTCATGTTTCTAATCACTCAAAGGAAGCCCATCTTGACTTTTCGGGGGACCCTTTCCAAACAATCTCTCACATTGCAGGACCCACCTTAGCTGTTTGCGCGTCCGGCGTTAACTCAGCACCGCATCAACCCGGTATGGTGTTTCCTGGAGATAAATACGCTCAGGCTCACCTCGTGTGCGGACCCGGAAGGGTCCCGCCCTTCTTAGGGAGTGTCTCATATGGCGCTCTTGCCTGTGTCTGCATCGCCGCCATATTGGAGTGGTGGTTTCCGTAAATAGACTATCACAACCCCCGCTAATAGTTCAAGGGAAAATGGGATTTAACAATTCCTATGTCAGTCCTAGTATATGACTTATTCTTGTTTATGTCACCGGTGTTAACATACTACACTCAACTTCTTTGCAATTACATATTGTCCCATGTACAACTACCAGTTGTTAAATATACGGACATTAACAGCACCCATTGTCTGGTATTACGGTGCCTCCCTGTTGCGATAATGTAGTACCTCAACTCTCTGCTCACTCCATGTCTACCCCTATATGGCACAGGTCTCAGGCTACACTCGACAATTCTTAGTTCAAGACCCCACAACTTTATTGTTAGCGGACAATCCCGTGGAGGATTGCTCACATCAATAAAGATTCCCGGCAAACAATGTATTTTTGTTATTCCTGTGATTGTCGGTTCCACATGATGCCAAGATGTACTAACAGGGACCTGTATCATAAAAGAATTTCTCGATGTAAAAATACTCATTGGACATTTATCAGAGAATTGTCCATTACTACTAGCACTACAGGGTCAAAGTTGATCCCTTGTCTCTGATTTTGGCATGCAACACATCAGATGCTCTTTGTAAAGGTATAGATGAATAGTGAGCTATGTATTTACTCTATTCCACTCAATAAGATCATTTAATCCAGTTTTGTCCACCCCTTCCTGGTAGATCCAACGTGCTTCCCTAGTATTTAATCTGGTCTCCATGTTGAAGTGGTCTCCCATCACTCTCTCAAGGACCACCCAACGCACATCTTTCGGCATGTGTTTTTGGGACTGATAATGTTGCACCAATCTTGTGCTCAATTTCCCTGCACGTAGTGTGCTCAGATGTTCTTGTATCCTGATTTTGACCTTCCTACTGGTAAGACCGATGTAATGGAGGTCACAGGGGCATGTCAGTCTGTAAATAACATTAGATGTGTTACAGTTACTGAATTTGTTTAAAAACCAGGTTGTGTTGTTTGCAAGGGTAACACTTTTGGTGGCAGATGTAAGCGCACACACAGAGCAGCTCCCACATGGGTAATGTCCCTGCGGGATGTTGGTCTCTTGAGGATCTTGTTTTGGTCTAGTGTGGACCAAGCGGTCTCTGATGTTGGCTGATCGCTTAAATGCAAAGCGAGGTGGCAGCATTCGCATGTTCGTAGTGCTTAACAGATGCCAATGCCTATGAATGATCTGTCTGATTTTGGTGGAAAGTGGACCAAAAGTGGTCACTACTGGGATGCAATCACTACTCTTCTTGGGAGTTTTTTCCAACAAGGCAGCGCGAGGTGTGTTGTAAGCTCGCTTTCTTGCCTGTTTGATGACCTTAATTGGATACGCTCGGTCCTTTAACTTGTTGGCTAGCACATGGGATTGTTCAGAATATTGTTGTAAAGTGGAACAGTTGCGGCGGTACCTCAGGAACTGCCCTACGGGTAAATTGTCCCGAAGCGCTCTAGGATGAAATGATCTGTAGTGCAATAGGGAGTTTTTGTCCGTAGGTTTTTGATGGACCGTAGTGACCAGTCCATCATGTTCGGCCTGGATGTCGAGGTCCAAATATACTGCAGATGTCCTGCTCACCGACCATGTGAAATTCAAGCAGCCATCAAGGCCGTTGAGCCAAGTAAGAAACTCATTAAGTCTCTCTTCTGATCCTTCCCAAATACATAGAACATCGTCTATATATCTCTTCCAGAGGACAATGTTCCTCTGGAAGGGATTGGTGTCTGGATGGATATGATAGGCCTCGAATTGGCCTCCTTGAACTAAGAATTGTCGAGTGTAGCCTGAGACCCGTGCCATATAGGGGTAGACATGGAGTGAGCAGAGAGTTGAGGTACTACATTATCGCAACAGGGAGGCACCGTAATACCAGACAATGGGTGCTGTTAATGTCCGTATATTTAACAACTGGTAGTTGTACATGGGACAATATGTAATTGCAAAGAAGTTGAGTGTAGTATGTTAACACCGGTGACATAAACAAGAATAAGTCATATACTAGGACTGACATAGGAATTGTTAACTCCCATTTTCCCTTGAACTATTAGCGGGGGTTGTGATAGTCTATTTACGGAAACCACCACTCCAATATGGCGGCGATGCAGACACAGGCAAGAGCGCCATATGAGACACTCCCTAAGAAGGGCGGGACCCTTCCGGGTCCGCACACGAGGTGAGCCTGAGCGTATTTATCTCCAGGAAACACCATACCGGGTTGATGCGGTGCTGAGTTAACGCCGGACGCGCAAACAGCTAAGGTGGGTCCTGCAATGTGAGAGATTGTTTGGAAAGGGTCCCCCGAAAAGTCAAGATGGGCTTCCTTTGAGTGATTAGAAACATGAGTAGTAAGATCGTTGGTTATAGAGTGAAAGACGGGATGCTTGGAAGGGCACGATGGTGCTTTTTTTAAAAACTACGGGGGTTAAGAAAAAATAGCGTATCACTGTAGCCATAGTTTGACTCTTGGTTACACAATGCCATCACGGGATAGCTGTGAGATTGAGGAATACCATAGACACCATCAGCGTGAGGCACATAGCGGAAGGATAGACGCACACTGAGTAATGCAGTTTTAGAGTCTACTAAACAGTTTTATGATTCTTGGTTATGTGTTACAGACTCACAGTAGGAGTTAATCGGAAGAGCCTTGAAGGAGTGCAGTTTTTCACACGCGAGAGCTCGAGGGTAAAGGTATACCCACGTTGGGTAAAATCCCGGTAATATGACACGGCTGACACGCTATAAGGGACATAGTATATATTTAGTTCCTTTTTGCCAGATGCCAATTAATTTTGCTATGTGTTGTTGTCTGTCTTTTTATCTCTTGTCTCTTACAGAAGCGTTTTTATCAAAAGATAGGCGGAAAGGCAGGGTTAAGTGACAAAACCCCACGCCCTGAAGAAATTGCCGTGAGTGTACCCAAAGGCAATGAAACATGTCGGCATTTTAATAGGAGTAGACACACAGCATGGAATAAAAATTGTAAGCCAGTGTGTTCTAGCTCAGAACTGTATATAGTTGTGGGGTTTTCCTCGGTGCACATATTTTGGCACTACTTATTCCTTTACACATACCTAAGCACTTTACTTTTTGGGTTGTTACCCATTCTTCCTCCTTTACACAAATCTTTTTTTCGGAACGAGGGTAGCTGATGATGAGACCTTGAGGTAGCAGGCGAGTACCTTCCTGCTTATACCTCCCTGGTGTTGCTACCGTGAGGCTTCCTCGCTCCTTTCCTACACTTTTTCACTATTATTGGGTGTTTAGTGACAGATACTTGGGGATTACAGAGACTAATGTACCTCGTATGAATTTCTTTCTTCTTTTTGTAAATTGGTGAACCATACCCATAAGTAGCATAGATGGTGTAACCACATGCTGTATAGATTGTCTTAAAATATATGACAACGGGTATAGATGTTTGAATTGTACATTCACCTTGGGAACAGGTCAATTGTTGTATAGAAACGTATGAATGGGGGACGACCTGTTCTCTGCCCCTAGAGCTCCATTTTGTGTTAAGGAGTAACCCTCCGCCAAACTCTAAATCAGGGACCACCTCTCTGTTGTGGCAAAATCGTCACAGGAGAACAGTCTACTCACTTTATCAACAAAGGCTCCACGAAGATAGATGTGACATAACACAACATGCACAAAGTGCATCGTGGCAGGAAATAAAAGATGTTTATTGTCACCCAAATCAATGGTGCTCATGTTATCAATCTCAGAAGGGTGAAAAGCTGAATGAATCTGCCTGGATTTAAACCTGTGATCATGAGGGCAAATACTCATTCCTGCATCTGATACATTCATCCACTCAGTGACCAGACCCAGAGTCACTGTAGTGAAGAAGAAAGTTAAAATCACAAAAGGTTCAAGCAGTAAAAGGTGTCCCTTGTTGATCAGGCCTACCCATTACTCAAGGTGGGTTCTTCATTTTAAAAAACGTTTTCAAAGAGGTTTCCTTTCCAGCAGACCAGATGAGCAGGGTTATGCCAAGAGTGGCCACATGGCCCTAGATGTGAGGTGTGTGAACTCAGGGTGGAAGGGGTTATGTGTTTAAAAAGATTCACAAGACAATGCTAAAGCAGGCAAGTGAGGCCACCTCCCCATCTCATCAGTGCTAGTGTGTTCACTCTGGCCTTCTGAAGAAAATACACATTTATAAAATATCTTTAGTGGCTACAAAATGGCACCTAAGGAAATTCGCTCATGGGCCTTGAGGAATCCAATGCTCAATAAACCGGCAAAAATCTTCAAGCAGGTTTCCGTCTTAACCAGTGTACAACTAGGCATAAGGCAGAAAGTTCCAAACCATCTTACTAGCTCAGAAGTGACCAGCTTCAGTCCCAGATGTATCCGTTCCGCTTGCCCTCTCTACACTACTCTAAATGACCACCGGTAGGTCTCCCAGAACAGGCAACTGGGGCAAAGCAGCAGTTGAGTGATCCACTGGTACCAGCAGAAAGTCGATCCCCCTACCTGGTCCAATCCTGTTAAAAAGGCTGCGTGTTCTGCAGTGATTTCAGTGCAACAGAACACGCTTCTCCCCCCAAGGGTCAGGACACGCCTTGAGATCAAGTAGGCATCGAAAAGCACTATGTAAATCTAATTCAGGGCTCCTCTCGGCGTATTTTTTTTTTTAACCCCAGTGTACACTAGCAGCAAGGCCGGAACTAATCTACAACCAATTTTACAGCAAAGTAACCACACCGACGTCTAGATAGAGTTGCATTCGAACTGGAGAAATCTTCTGGGAGTTCTGCTAGATCCAATATGGAGCAGTGCTCAAATTTGAAGAATTCATCCATCTTTCTTCCGAATGCCACTGTGCCATCAACGAGATCCGTAAACAGAGAAGAATATCAAAGGGCAGTGCCACCTGCCAACAGAGAAGAATATCAAAGGGCAGTGCCACCTGCCAACGTCCGGCATGCTGAGCTTGGAACAAAAGAGAATTCCATGTTCTCAGGGAGAACAAATCGTACCTCTTGCTTGAGTGGTGGGGAGTAACCTTCATGGGACAAGTAACAAATCACACTGGGCAGCACCAAAGAGGGTCAACAGCATCTATTAATCTCACTCAGGGAAGACAACACAGGCCACTCAACTGCTAGTACATGGCCACCTACTTCCTGGGTGTCCTCTGCAATCTGGGTATGCAACACCCATTTCTCAAGGTTACTACTGAATACGATTTGCAAACAGGGTTTCTCTACTTTACATACCCTACAACACATTTATGAAGCCATGTTTTTATTATTTTTTTCACGAGTGTTTTTAAGTCACCAGCACCAGAGACGCAGGACAAGGTCCACGCTACAGAAGTGTGGATCCAAGTAATTCACCCGATGGGAAAACAGGTGGTGATAGGTATGGTCAGCTCCACTAGAATTGTGTGTCAGGAGAGGGCCAAATTATGCAGCAGGGTTGAGCAAATTATGCAGCACATTTTGTAACAGTACTACTTCACTATTTCATCATTTTTAAACTTGGTAACAAGTCTGGCCATTGGTTGCACCTCATTAGTACCAGTTTAATATCCAAATATAGCAATAAGCACCAGAAAGGTGCCTAGCCCAGCTTTGCAAAGGGCCTTCCACTGCACAGCAAAACATTGCTGCATTTTTTGTAACATTTGAACCATTTGAGCTAGAAACTATTTTTTTGTTGTTAAAATCTTCAGATTATGTGACAGATGAGGAATAATTTGGCAAATACAGCAAATCTATAACTATGTGAAAAACACCACGGTAGCTGAATCGCATCATTCCAGTGTCCCCGGGTACGGTTAAAAACAAAGTTCCTTAAAGCAGACTTCGGTCTAGGTGCTCAGACAATGATGGCGTATAAAGAACAATGGTTCCCTTGGGTATGAACAATACGTATTGTAGTTAGCTGTAGTTACTTCAGCATAACATATAATACATTTCTGAAAGCAAAAACATTTCTTGAACAAAAGGGGAAAGAGGAACAAGAACACAGAGAAAGGATTTTCATTGATTTATGTATCAGAATTGATAACATTTGATAAACAGAAACACATTGCAGAATTTTATACTTTCAAATTCATACAGTGATACAAAATAGTGAGATAGTGGTGCTCAGTGGTGATTTAAATACATAGTGCAGTGAGGTGAGGGTGGGAGGATGTGGTTTGTTTTTGAAAGGCCAGTTTCAAAATGCAGTAACAAGTAAGTTAAACAAATTAAATAGTTGGTAACAACTATGTCCTGCAATCTGTGCCACAATAGATCGTCGACGTTTCAACCCTATGGGCGCTTGGTGGAGTGTCACAAGCGGGTCTTCATCAGGACTGTGGAGGAGGAGGCCCTAGGATTTCAAGGGCGGTCAAGGCAAATAGATTGGAGGGGTATGGTTATTCTAACAGGATGTCAACTGTGAAATGAATTGCACAGAAGATCAAAGAATGATTGTTTTCTTGGGCTGGTAACATGGAGTCCTCACGAGTTCGAGGAGAAGTGTGGCAATGGTTAGAGCGGCAGACCTCGATGCAGAGCACTGGTCCGGGACCAGGGTTCGATTCCCGTCGCGGCAGGGTTTCGGGCTATAAATTCCGCGGACCGGATATTCTCGCCTCAGTGCCTATTATAATCATGGGTCCCACACTGCAACTCTGGGAAATAGCTTGCTTAATCTCCACAACGGCCCCAACAGCGCTGGGATGCCTGGCCTCACCATGGGGGTGCCCAGGAGTGGACACCTCACATGGAAAGCCAGGAAGGGTTCCTTCAGCGGTATGAGTACAGCGCTGAGATACCCGTAGTGGTGATCGGCGCTATATAAATACCTATACATTTACAATTCATTTCACAGTTGACATCCTGTTAGAATAACCATACCCCTCCAATCTATTTGCCTTGACCGCCCTTGAAATCCTAGGGCCTCCTCCTCCACAGTCCTGATGAAGACCCGCTTGTGACACTCCACCAAGCGCCCATAGGGTTGAAACGTCGACGATCTATTGTGGCACAGATTGCAGGGCATAGTTGTTACCAACTATTTAATTTGTTTAACTTACTTGTTACTGCATTTTGAAACTGACCTTTCAAAAACAAACCACATCCTCCCACCCTCACCTCACTGCACTATGTATTTATATCACCACTGAGCACCACTATCTCACTATTTTGTATCACTGTATGAATTTGGAAGTATAAAATTCTGCAATGTGTTTGTTTATCGAATGTTATCAATTCTGATACATAAATCAATGAAAATCTTTTCTCTGTGTTCTTGTTCCTCTTTCCCCTTTTGTTCAAGAAATGTTTTTGCTTTCAGAAATGTATTATATGTTATGCTGAAGTAACTACGGCTAACTACAATACGCATTGTTTCTACCCAAGGGAACCATTGTTCTTTATACGTTAAATACCCAGGTTCCTAGGGTCACCCCATTGTGTTAATATATCAGACAATGATGGCATCACAACCTAACGCAGGCAATGCCTTACTTGAAGGTGTATCGAACGCCTCACTAGCACCACTTAAGGCAATGGGTGCGCATCTGGATTGTAATTTAACCCCTTCTCGTCCCTCTCGCCTACATGAGAAATCAACCAAATCTGGTGGTGGACACTATCACAAGGGAAAACTGTTGAGGCCTAAAACTCACCAAAAGGAAGAGGATGAAACCTACCACCTTAGTGGTTCTTATTACTCACGAGGAGCTTGGAGCCTTTCCCTTTAAATGGAACTTGTTCTTCATATGGACACAGGGAGGCAGAGCACTTTACAACATGGTAAAAAGGTACACTGTCATTACTTGTCAAAAATATTAAAGTGCACATCGCGGACTACACCTGGCTCTCCACTTCCATCCTCTTTCCAAAGTGCACTGAAAACTCAGTGTGTGACCTTCATCAACACAAGCCAAAACAGACTTTGGGGTAAGACCCTCAGTGATTAATTACAGAGTACCACACTCGATGATTTCTTCTTGGCTACTCGTATCATTCATTTTGCGGCTTCCTATGACCGGTTTTCTAGGTTGATGCGCCACAAATATGCAAAAACTAAACAGAAACTCTTGATCAAAACACATCACCAATCTAGTGATACTTTCTCTTGATTCTTTTTTTTTTTAGCTAGTTCAGTTTCTTAGACCCCTCCCTTGGCACTAAGAACTTATTCAATGTAACAACCAGAATCATAAAACCAGTTGTACTGCAACCATTACACAACCCACTGAGCAATATTTGAGCGAGATGTGCTCCAGGTGAACAATCAATCAATGAGATGCTGCAGGAATAATCAGTGTAACCACAAACCCACTTTCATTAAGGAACAACACAATCAAGAAAACTAGAACACAAAATATACATTTTAAAATGAAAATCCTGGATATGATTTGTAGCCACAATGAAGACACAAGGCAGCAGCAACGGTTCCTAAAAGCACGAACAGATACCACTTCAACATGATTACTTCTATTAATCTATAGCAATCGTACCCTCCTTCTGCAACTTCTAAGCGCTAATCTAATTTTAGCTAAGCAACAAATAAAAGATATTTCTAGTTTTAGAGATGGACACACCTGCATACCTGTTTGAACAATGGAGTTCTATTTTCAATAAAATAGCAAGGTCTGCTATTCTCATCTCACAAATCCGGCTGCACTGATAAGTCAGTGAGCAAAGGTAAGTCAGTGAGCAATGGCTAAGTGACTGCCGTCCTGGTATTCGATTGGAACCAGAGATACGATTCTGTATGGCCTGTCTTGGTGTCCTCTGACATGAAGGAGACTTTTTCCTTCACCTGCTGTGCTCACCTTTTAAAACCATCTCATTGTTAAAGTTTCTTTGCAGAAACAATTAACAGAAAGTGGCCTTGTGCCCTCTCAATTATTTTTGTTCCACAAGAGTGAGTTATTTTGAATAACAAGAGTAATGAGACATGTGGATATCAACCTCCTGGAGACCCTCAGAAATCAACCTGTTCATGTAAAATGAAGCAGTCAGCATTTTATATTAAATACTGCAAATATATACACACTCTTTATTATCACGTTGCAGCACATAATATTATACACCAAACGTGTATCACATGAATCACATGTATTCAGCATTCTCATTGACTAGCTAGCACGGGTAACCCAACCGGGGATGTGGGGGGGGTCCAGAACAGAAAAAAAGTACAATACTCACAACACTAGGGACTACCTGGTACCAATACTCAAATGAGAGATCCCTTGTTTTATCAAAGTAGCCACCGGCTATGTCCAACCTGGATTTATTCCACTGGTATTCAGTCTCGTTTGTTCTTTCAATTTGGGCTGATTGAACAGCTCAGATCTTACAGGCACATCTCCATGGACTAGTGAGAGGTTATACAAGAATCGTTGGAATATGTGCTTCTCCACCACTGACACCCTAGCATGCTCATTAGAAGCACCTGGTACACAAGAGGCATTGGTACACTCCCAGTGGTTTCAGTGGCTACAGAATTTTGGGGAAATTGCATCCATTCTGTTCAGAGCATAACCGCGCTGGCGGAAAGGTTTGCAGATGTGTGTATTCCCACCAGATGGGCCTCGTCGCGAGGCAGAGTTCCATGTGTGATTGTGCATGTGCTGGAGCTATAAAGTGGGTGACACAGGGGGTCTTTTCTGAGCCAGAGCACGAGCGGCATTATCCCACGGATCCGGAGAAAATTTGCTCCTCTCGCACTAGGGACTCAAAGTGATGCCCAAGATTTTAGTGCTGCACCTGCCAATGGCGTAAGGCCGCGGCCCAGAGATCGCCGCTGAAATGGCCCCCTGGGGGACTGGAGCAATGGAGTGACTCAGCGAGCATTCCTGGGCACCACGTAATGCCGCAGAAGAGGGGGTTCCGCTTCTGCTTTTCTGGTGGGAAACTCAATCCAAAATCCTCACCTCACACTGTGTGCAGTTCATTTGGCTCATAATCCTTATTACGAACGGTAAGTGCTTCGACAGAACGTTCTCTGCAGAGGTATGTAGGATGCAGTTAATGGCTAGCGAACAGGCTATGTTTATGTACCCCAGACCGAAAATAGTGCAACTTCATACACCTTGCCAATCATTTTTTGGAAGTGTATGCCGTATGCTCAAACCTTATGTATAATTTACACTATAATCCATGCTGATGAAATACATATTTAAAGCTCTGCTCTATAAGGTCTGCTATAGCAGAGACTACACGTGTCGACAGAAGGAAGCACAGTCCGCCTTTGCTCCATCTTCTCTTTGTTAGCTCCAGTAGAAGGCTTGAAGCACCGGTGTCCGTCACCCTTAGGGCTCCCTTCCTTTGTGTGCCAGCAGACCAACACCTCCGGCCCCACTTCACTGTCGACCATACACATCTAGGCGGCATGAGGTGTAATACGTGGCAGATGGTAGAGAGGCTGGCCATAAAGGCCTGAGATTCCTGACAGTGCGAGGCACCTTAGGA
Organism: Triturus cristatus; assembly: GCF_964204655.1. Classification (NCBI taxonomy): domain Eukaryota; kingdom Metazoa; phylum Chordata; class Amphibia; order Caudata; family Salamandridae; genus Triturus; species Triturus cristatus. The sequence continues at coordinate 1,125,047,473 of NC_140594.1, forward strand.
GGGGGGTTTGATTAAGAGTAGGATCAGGGTGATGAGAGATGTTAGATAGAGTGGAGTAGAAACCAAATTTAAGTTGCGCAAATGTTTACCTACGTAACCTTCATCGTCATCTTTGCTACAGCAGTAACCAGAAGCCTTGGCCTCCTAGCGGGATGGGTTTTGCGCCAGAGATGTGATTTTCAATATGGCCGTCTATGTAGAAATAGTGGAGCTGTGAGCTTCATGGTTATTTACTACTGAAGGATACTTACCTTCCACTTTCGCGGCTTTTCATGAAATCATTCCTCCACTGGCTGCTTCGACAGAAGAAAACCATAGGTGTGTGAACTGAGTCTAGATGCTTCTAATAATTGCTGTAAGCTTGTGTTACCGTGGGGCGAGGCGCGCTGCTCATTTGCAACAGTCGGGGATGAGAGTGGGACCGGTGACTGCTATAATATTTTTTGTAAAAGACACACAAATGATGGACGGAATGAGGAACAAAACAAACATTCACCCCCAGTCAAGGGATCTGGGTTGAATCCATTGTTCTTTTGCTTACAATGCCTCCCATGTTTAGACCCAGTCATATGCACGTCAGTCTTGACCCTGCTCCTCATGGGAACAGTCCAGTCAGAAATGCCAAGCAGGGTCCTCCCGGGACCATAAACGAGCATCCTGGGACTGGTTTCAGGGTTTTACCCCTCATCAGCCAGGCTAGCTTGAATCCAGTGGCACAGTGAGCACGAGACCCAGGTCTGGGAATACCCAGCGCACTTAGGATGTGAAAGCAAAAGACACACATTTTTGTGATCACAGCTTGTTAATACAGTTTACAGCCCCAATCCAAATGCAGAGCACTGAAGTGTTCTTCAATAATCTTGTTGCCCCAACATTGTAGGCACAACTACTTGTTTAGAACGAGAGGAGCTCTACTCTACCACCCGAGGAGTACCAAAGACAAGATGGAAGTTTCTCTGTCAGGATACATGGGTGGAGGATGGCGTCTGCCACTAAACAGGGTAACCACAGCAGGGTGTATGGGCTACCTCCTGTAGTCTGATATTGGGTAACCACAGCAGGCAGTTTATTCACGATTCGAACTCAAAGGCCAAAGCAGCCCAGTTGAGACAACAGTAGCATTCTGGCTGGCAGCTTTGCTCCACTGATCAGGGAGTGCAATCAAAGCCACAGTAGGTGGACCCTAAAGGCATGAGGTGAGCTCAGAACTCACGATCCATCTCCCACAGGTGGCATTGTTCGTAAACGCCCATGTTATTTCAATCGTAACACCAGAGTGTCTGTGTGTGCATTTAGTCGGTCCCAGAAGGTGCTGGACTCTTCTGGTTTGTATGGTGGTGAACCCTTCCTATATGTAAATAAAGACATCTATTGTTTAAAAGCCATAGTTCACACTGTTTTTAAGGTTATATGTGATGCAACGATAGCGTCGGGTGTTACCATGCTTTTCAAAGTGTTTGTGAAACACCAGGGGCCAAGAACCTACAGAGAACACCACTTAAGTTCTAACTCTGCAAAGAAATCGCAGTGCCTTGACGAGCTAGGGACCAGTGCTTGTTGAAAGATCCCATCCTGTGGAAAGGTGAACCCTTCTAAAACCACATTGGTCGCATCTGGCTCCACTTCGCATTTCAAGGTAAGGCCGGGTCTGTTGCTCCCAAGGGTTTTTTTTCTTTCTTTTTTTAATTGACGCCAAACCTAACCTTTACCGTGCTCAAAGGAAGTCACTAAGTGGTCACTGAGTGTTTGCTTTGGAAAAATTAAATCAGCACATTAGCTGCGTCAAGTTCAGCATTTTTACAAATGATTAACAATGACCGCAATTAGTGGTACCGTTTGCAGGTCGCGCCAGGCGTCGGTGGGGCTTCAGCGCACCTCGCTACCTGCAGGACAGGCTGGTCTGGTTTAGGGAGGCCTGTGCTGTTCTCTGGCTGCAATGTCTAAGTCTACATGGCGTGGGTGGGATTCCATCCAATGGTTGGGCTTTAATCCCAGGTGAGCAACCCAGTGGACTTCAGTGGCATACGGTGGAGATCTATAGGTGAAAATTCCACATGGCTTCGAGAGGAAGTGGAAAAACTGGCAAACCAGTAAGAATCAGCAAAACGTTTAGTGGCCTGGGGATGGACGCACACATATGCGTTCGACAGAAGATAGCATAGGAAGGAGGATCAACGTAGACTGCCTCCGCCTCACTCAGTGCTCCTTTTTGGCCCCTGGAACCAGTCTCGACAGTATATGAGGGCACCTAGAACATGAGGGCAGTTCTGGTTACCAGAGCAACACGTGCGGACATTTTAACTAGTGCTCCGATGACTTGGCTGAAGCTGCCAAGGCAGTCTACTTACAATAATGAGCAGTAAACACCACCAGTGAGTGTGAATGTCCCTTGTGGGAGGAGACCAACGCTGTGGGTGGAGCTTATGCAGCGCACAAGTCATGAGAAAAGATGGAGGGGACTAGTGAGCACGTGTCATTCAGAATGATATCACAGGAAGTGACGGCACAATAAGCAATACTGATCTTACATTTCCCACATATTGTGTATCGGAACCTCAGAAATGACTGGATGGGCTCTAGCAGAGAGTAAATAAAACATCCGAGTTGTATTTTCTTGAACAGTCAAACTTGCTTTTCATGCACTCTTGACTGGACTGCAGGGGACGAACGGACCGCTCATAATGAAAGACATCGACTACTCTTTCAAAAGTATTGTGAAGGTCACTTCACTATTAACCAAGCATGTATATCTACTACCTGAAGATACAATTTGAACCACAAAGACAGACTAATCTGGCTTACCTACAGGTACAAACCATCTTAGCCTTCAAAAAGCCTCTGGCCTGCGTGCCATTGAGGGGCTTAACACGTGTTGACTGATCTAAGTTCTCTGCTGCTTTGCAAATAAATAGAGGCTTTCATTTGTTTTCGACTGCATTAAAATAGACAGTATGACGATTAGTAGGTAATCTCGGACCACTATGTTACTCAAGGAATATCAAGCGACACGCATATTATTTTTGAGAATTGCTTACTCCACCTTACCTAAATATATTTCATAGTTGTGGGCATGGGATGTTGCCCTCATAGGGTCGGCAATCAATGCTGCCAACGAGCCAATACTAGTCAGCATAACTCCAGAACTATTATCCCCCTTCCTTGATAACCAAACCTTGCTCTTAATGCAGGTGTGTTTTCTACTTGTGCTCCTTATCCAGGTTCAAGGTGCAGAAGTGCTGCGCATTTGTAGTTCATTAAGCGATAAAAGGGTAAATGGTGTGAAGTCCTTCTCAGATAAGAGATTCAAATGCACCCCCTGCTGGGCTTCTCTCACACTTAGAGGATGCTTCCAGGTTGGGGGGAGGGTGGTGTCACACAACAGTGCTTGCAAATGCAAGCGGTTGTAGTGCTGGGGCACAAAGAGGACACTTTCTAGCCTCCTTCAGCCTAAAGTAAGAGAACCCTCTCAATACAACAAGCATTTGCAATGCAATAGGACTCGCATTTACGCGAGACCTATTGCATTCAAAACGGGAGTGCAGGTGGAGGGCAGGGACAACGAGAGGGGAGGGCGAGAACACATGGACTGCGGGAGGGGGGCAGTGGGAGAGAAGGCATGGGAAGAAAACAGTTACCGTGCAGCACTCGAAGTAAAGGGGCCAGTAGCCGTGGAAGGATACAAATGACGATATGGTCGTCATGAGGAGGGACTAACAAGCCTATAACCAATCGGAAGGCAGCATTCAGGGCCGAAGTCAATGAAAAAGATGGGCAGAGAGTGGGCGGAGCTTCCACAAAGCTTCCACACTATACTGAATACTGCATGCCTCACAAAGCGAGCAGCGCATGCGCTGCAACACTAGGCTCGACCTAAAAAGTGGGGTCTCTGTCCATCCCATCCCAGACTTGTGCTCTGGGCTACAGTGGAGGTCATACAAGAGAAAGATTTTCAGTCCCAATTCAGATTTGTGTGGTAGCCCTACATTAGGCCACTCCCACTTCTCCCCAGTCCCATTCCCATCGTAAAGTCTAGAGTTCGCTTCTAGACTGTTTTTCACATGCTACAAAATATCTTTAAAAAATTACACTCAGATAATGTTAAGTGCTGTGGATACATATACTTTCTATTTTTCAACTGCAGTAGTAATGATGGAAGAAACTGCTAACTTGTTGCACTGAGAAAGTGATTTAGAGATTAAACATGTGTTGTCCAAAATTAAAATACAATTTGAATTAGAGCTTTCTATCTTAATTTTTTTTATTTATTAGGTTCTTAGCCTTTTGACATTTTTGTACTCTAAAGATATATTCGACAGGGCAAGTCGATTTAGGCAGCGGGTGCACCACACCGGCCCAGATTCTTTGCTTGTCTAAGTGAATACAGCAAGCCAAGCGAGGCCCCAGTCCAGACAAGTTGTATCCCAGATTACCAGCAGAAACGTCTCTCCGAACCAGAAAAAACTCCAAGCCCTCCGCGCATGAAAATGCCCATTCCTTTCCTCTAGCCCCCACCGCAACCCAGCTTCCCTAGGATGCAACCAAACCTTACTCCGTGCTGGAATTGGTCTGTGATTCAAAATATAACTGCGCAAACCAACTCTTCCTCCAAGCCAAGAACTAGTCAAGCCCCTGACTTTCCCAGGCTACAATCAGCCAACTAATTGCCAAAGCTAGAAGCAGACTAGTCTTCCTCAAGGCAACAACGAACCACCACACCTTTCCAAAGATATAACTGACCACGCCTTCACCCAAAGATATAACTGGCTAGGCCTTCACCAAATCTGGAACTGGACAAGCCTTCCTCTAAGCACAAATCACGAGGCTTCCAAAAGCTATAACCAGCCATGCCCAAAGCAGCACCAGCCATGACCAAAGCAGTCCCAGCCATGCCCAAAGCAGCAGCAGCCATGCCCAAAGCAGCAGCAGCCATGCCCAAAGCAGTCCCAGCCATGCCCAAAGCAGTCCCAGCCATGCCCAAAGCAGTCCCAGCCATGCCCAAAGCAGTCCCAGTCATGCCCAAAGCAGCAGCAGCCATGCCCAAAGCAGCAGCAGCCATGCCCAAAGCAGCAGCAGCCATGCCCAAAGCAGCACCAAACCACGAGCCTTCACTAGGCTATAATAAGCCACGTATTCCCCCAGCGTTAGAACTAGTCAAGCCGTTACATTGCTGAATGACCAGTTGTCCCCCTAACCGGCCACGTATATCACAGAGCTACAAACAACCCTTTCGCTAAACTATAACTAGTGAAGTCTATCCAAAAGCTGCAAACGCCAACCTTACCCAGGCTAAAATAACTAACGCTTTGCGATCCGTATCACAGGTTTGCTTTTAGCTTTGAATGCAGAGAGAAGCCTCAGAGCCCTCGCCGTCCACGTGACGACTGACGCATTCAGAATGCGCCTGTGACGCCCACAGGGTACGGGAGAGGCACGATAAATAGGACGTCACACTCGACCACTCAGAATGTGCCTGTGATGTCAAGGCGTGATACATGAAGTTCCACTTAATGCATTCAGAATAAATGGTTTGGGGATAGGTTAGGAGGGGGAATGGCAGAAAAGAGGCCACAGAACAGTGATTTTCAGGGTAACGGGAGGCCTGCTTGCATACTCCCGAGGCCAGCACTGAGGGGAGAGACGGTAAGCTCTCCGCAGGGAGAAAGGGGACACCGGCTGGAGAGGCAAGGGCGACAGGTCACACGAGCCTCCTTGGCAGCCTGGTGGTAGAGGGGTGGGCCCCCGGAAAGAGACGGACGAGGACCGAGGGCGGGGGGCTCACCGCTCAAGGACGCAGGTGGGTTGCGCCTTGCGTGGTTCTCAGATAGGGGATGTGAGCCAGAAGGCCCCTTGGTGCTGGAGTACTTAGATGTTGCATAACCGGTGATCATGACCATTGAGAACGCTTGTAAATATTAAAAGTGTGAATAAGTGAATTTAAGTGTGAAATTTATAAATGTATTACTTGTCATGTTTATGAATGTTTTGATGGTGATTAAGCATGGCCGTTTTTACCCACACTCTTGGACTGACTAGCTGATTGTGGGTTAACATCAGGTTGGGACGGGGGTTACCTTGGGGGTCCGGGCTCTATGTTCATCAGGATGGATGAGCCTTCTTTCGCACATCCCTCAAGCATCAATGGAAACCGGGGAGACAACAACTTAAAAAGCAACTGCCAGATAAAAGAGAAGAAATAACAATATGGAATGAAAACGCTCCATTCCAACCCGGAAAAAGATTAACCAGATAAAGACCCATCCAGTCTCCCTGAGGCAGAAAAGTGCACTGGAATCTAGTGGCCGACAAGGAGGCGGGGTGGGGGTGTATTCTAAGAAACAAACAAAAACATCTGTTTTGTGCCGCTGATTACACATCCACACCCCCGTCGAGGCATTTAACGATTCATACAGCATAGGGACCTCTTACAGATGGCGTGTCAACTCCTGGCGCTGACGCACACGGCTCTCGCCTCAGTTTGCCCTGCGTCATATATAGCCAGGGCCACTGGAATTATGCGGCAGGAGAGGGCCAAATTATGCTGCAGGGTTGACTAAATCATGTGGCAAGAAAAGGCAAATTTTGCGGAATAAAGCAGCATATTTTCTGATACTTTGTCTTCGTTATTTAGTCCTTTTTACACTTGTTCACATTGTATGAGCATAGGATACACCCCATTAGCACCAGTTCAACAAGCAATAAGCAACAGAAATATGACCAGTCAAACTTTGCAAATGGGCTTTCACTGCGCGGGAACATGCATTGCTGTGATTTTAGTAACTTTTGAACCGTTTGAGCTACAAACATTTTTTTTGTTAAAATGTGCAGATTACGCCGCAGATGATGGATTGTGTTTCAGTTGCAGAAGATTCATAATTATGTGAAAAATGCCGCAGCCGCACAATCGCATAATTCCAGTGGCCCTGCGTGTAGCATCCCCTCGCAAGCACCATTGGTGCCACTAAGATCTAAAGCGGACACACACTGCGCAACCCATGCCCCCCTCCCACTGCTCAGGGTCACCCATGCCCATGTTACGCCTCCTAGTGCACTACATGGTTCATGCTACCCCTCCCAGGGCGCAGCGTTGCACATACCAGTGCCAACCCTTTCAAGACCCTGTATAGCTCATGCCACACCTCTCAGTGCATTAGACTCCCCCCTACTGCCCCCCAAAGTGCCCTACATCGCTCCAGTCACTCCTCCCAGTGCCCTGTGTTTCCCAGGCCACTCTCCTACGTACCTTTGTTGCTCAAGCCACCCTTTCCGGTGCCCTGCATATCCCGTACCAGTGCCCTCCTAGTGCACGGTATCACCCTTGGTCAGCCCTCAGTGCCCCGTGTCGCCATGCTACTCCTCCTAGTTCTGTGCATCACCCATGCCACCACATCCAGTGCTGCGCATCACCTATGCCACTCCAGTGCTGCGCATCACCTATGCCACTCCAGTGCTGTGCATCACCTATGCCACTCCAGTGCTGTGCATCACCTATGCCACTCCAGTGCTGTGCTTCACCTATGCCACCCTAAGTGTTCTGCGTCACGCATGCCACCACACCCAGTGCTGTACATCACCTATGCCACTCCAGTGCTGTGCATCACCTATGCCACCCGCAGTGTTCTGCGTCACGCATGCCACCACACCCAGTGCTCTGGATTGGCTATCGCAGTGCAGCCCATAGCGCTTGCATCGCCCATGCTGACACTCGGCGAGCTGCTTGGCCCACTGCACTGCGCTACAGGCTTTTGTTGCTAATGCCACCCCTCCTTGTGACCAGCACTGCCCTTTCCAGCGCCACCCATAGAAGTGCTCCGCATGGCTCATGATACCCTTCGGAGAGCACTCGATCGCCCATGCCAGCTCTCCCAGTGCCATGCATTGCCCACATCACCTTTCCTAAATTCCTGAGCCGACCATGCACCACTTCCTGTGCCCAGGCCACCCATGCTACCCCTCCCAGTGCACCACATTACCCAATGCCACCTCTCTCTGCCCTCTGTCTCCCAGTCTTTGCTCCCAGTGCCCTCCATCGCCTATGTCACTCCGCCCAGTGGACTGTATCACCATGCCAACCATAACAGTGCCCTGTATTGGCCACACCAATGCCATCCCTCAAACAGCCTTGCATCACCCATCCCACAACTCCCAGCGACGGACATAGCCCAGTTACCCCCTACAACCCTATGCTGCCCATGCCACCTCACCCAGTGACCTGCATTGCCCATGCTACCACTCGCAGTACCCTGCATCACCCACACCAGTTCTCACAGCATCCTCTGTCCCCCATACCAAAGCCATCCCTCCCAACACCCTCTGTTGAACCACCAGCCAGTTCCCTGCATCACCCAAGCCAAGCCTCTCAGTGCCCTCTGCTGCCCATGACCCCCACCAGTGCCCTGCGTTCCCCATATCAAAGCCATAACTCCCAGCACCATTTGTTGCCCAACACCCCACTGCCCTCGCCAGTGCCCTGCGTCACCCAGGCCAAGCCTCCCAGTGCTCTACATTCCCTATAACAGTGCCAGCCCTGCCAGTAGCCTGCAGTGCCCACAAAAGTGCCATCCCTCCCAGTGTCCTACATTACCCATGCCAACCCTCGATCACACCTCCCATGCTACCCCGGTCAGTGCTCTGGGACACAAATAACACCCCCAGAGCATTACATTGCCATAGCCACACCTCCTAGTGCCTGGGGTCACCCATGCCACCCTTCCTAATGCCCAGAGTCACCTATGCCACACCTCCCAGTTCAGTACTTTTTCCATGCCACCCCTCCCTGTTTCATGCATTGTCTATGCCCTGCATCACCCACACCAGTCCTCCCAGTGCCCAGCTTTACCATACCAAAGCCACCCTCCCAATAGCCTGTGCTGCTCATGCCTCCAATGCCCCATCAGTGCCTTGTGTCGTCCAGGCCAAGCCTCCCTGTGTTCTACATTCCCCATGCCAGCCCTGCCAGTGGCCTGCATTGCCTACACCAGTGCCACCCATTCCAGCATCCTACCTTACCAATGCCTGCCCTCGGTGCCATGCCTCCCGTGCCACCCTCCGAGTGCCCTGCATCACCCACACCAGTGCCACCTCTCCCAGTGTCCTACATTACCTATGCCAGCTCTGTGCCATGCCTCCTGTGCCAGTCCCCAGTGCCCTGCGTTGCCTACACTAGTGCCACCCCTTCGTGTTCTACATTACGTATGCCAGCCCTCAGTGCCATGCCTCCCGTGCCAGCCCTGTGCCCCGCATTGCCCACACCAGTGCCACCCCTCCCAGTGTCCTACATTACTCATGCCAGCCCTCTGTGCCATGCCTCAGGTGCCAACCCTCCGAGTGCCCTGCATCACCACCAGTGCTACCCCTCCCAGTGTCCTACATTACTCATGCCAGCCCTCAGTGCCATGCCTCCAGTGCCATCCCTCCTAGTGCCCTGCACCACCAGTACCACCTCTCCCAGTGCACTGTGTCGCAGCAGCCTCCAGTGACCTGCTTCGTACATACCACCCCTTCTAGTGCCCTGTGGTGCCCACAGCATCTCTCCTTGTGCGGCTGGTTGCCCATGCTACTTTTCCCAGTGTGGTGAGTCGCACACACCAGTGCCAACACACTCAGTGCCCCTTCGTCGCCCATGCAACTCCTTCCAGAGACATGTCTGATCCACGCCACCGCTCACAGTGACCTTTATTTCTCATGCCACCCCTCACATCGTCCAACGCTTCCCAGGTTACTCTCCCCATGCCACCTATGCCAGTGCGCTACGCTGCCCTTATCAGTGCCACCACTCCCAACTCCCTCTGTCGCCAAAGCCACCTCTGCTGGTGTCCTGAATCACCCACACCACCCCTCCCAGTGCCCTGCGTCGCCAGTGACACCCCTGCTGGTGTCCTGAACCACCCACACCACCCCTCCCAGTGCCCAGCGTAGCCAGTGACACCCCTGGTGGTGTCCTGAATCACCCACACCACCCTCCCAGTGCCTGGAGTCGCCAGTGACACCCCTGCTGGTGTCCTGAACCACCCACACCACCCTCCCAGTGCCCTGCGTCGCCAGTGACACCCCTGCTGGTGTCCTGAACCACCCTCACCACCCCGCCCAGTGCCCAGCTTTACCATACCAAAGCCACCCTCCCAATAGCCTGTGCTGCTCATGCCTCCAATGCCCCCATCAGTGCCTTGTGTCGCCCAGGCCAAGCCTCCCTGTGTTCTACATTCCCCATGCCAGCCCTGCCAGTGGCCTACATTGCCCACACCAGTGCCACCCATTCCAGCATCCTACCTTACCCGTGCCTGCCCTCGGTGCCATGCCTCCCGTGCCACCCTCCGAGTGCCCTGCATCGCCCACACCAGTGCCACCTCTCCCAGTGTCCTACATTACGTATGTCAGCCCTCAGTGCCATGCCTCTTGTGCAAGCCCCCTTAGTGCCCTGTATTACCTATGCCAGCTGTCAGTGCCATGCCTCCTGTGCCAGCCCCCAGTGCCCTGCGTTGCCTACACCAGTGCCACCCCTTCATGTCCTACATTACGTATGCCAGCCCTCAGTGCCAAGCCTCCTGTGCAAGCCCCCTCAGTGCCCTCCATTACCCTTGCCAGCCCTCAGTGCCATGCCTCCCGTGCCAGCCCTCAGTGCCCCGCATTGCCCACACCAGTGCCACCCCTCCCAGTGTCCTACATTACTCATGCCTGCCCTCTGTGCCATGCCTCCAGTGCCAACCCTCCTAGTGCCCTGCACCACCAGTACCACCTCTCCCAGTGCACTGTCGCAGCAGCCTCCAGTGACCTGCGTCGTACATACCACCCCTTCTAGTGCCCTGTGGTGCCCACAGCATCTCTCCTTGTGCGGCTGGTTGCCCATGCTACTCTTCCCAGTGTGGTGAGTCGCACACACACCAGTGCCAACACACTCAGTGCCCCTTCGTCACCCATGCAACTCCTTCCAGTGACATGTCTGATCCACGCCACCGCTCACAGTGACCTTTATTTCTCATGCCACCCCTCACATCGCCCAACGCTGCCCAGGTTACTCTCCCCCATGCCACCTCTGCCAGTGCGCTACGCTGCCCTGATCAGTGCCACTACTCCCAGCTCCCTCTGTCGCCAAAGCCACCTCTGCTGGTGTTCTGAATCACCCACACCACCCTCCCAGTGCCTGGAGTCGCCAGTGACACCCCTGCTGGTGTCCTGATCCACCCACACCACCCTCCCAGTGCCCTGCGTCGCCAGTGACACCCCTGCTGGTGTCCTGAACCTCCCACACCACCCCGGCCAGTGCCCTGCGTCACCAGTGCCACCCCTGCTGGTGTCCTGGATCCCCCACACCACCCCTCCCAGTGCCCTGCATCTCAAATACCTTCTCCCAGTGCCCTGCACATGCCACACATCCCATGCCCTGCTTGCCCACACCACCACTCACCATCTCTTGCCATCCCCATGCCATCCCTCCAAGTGCCCTACGACACCTGTGCCACCCCTCCCAGTTTCCTAGGTCGCCCCACCAGTGCCACCGATCCAGTACCCTTGGGCACCCTTCCCATTGACACATATGGTCCATGCCAGCTCCACGTGTCCTGCGTCTGCCATGCCCCTCCTCCCATTCCTGCCCTGCCAGTGCTCTACGCCAGTGCCACCCCTCTGTGACCTGCGTTGTCCATACCAGTCCACACCTCCCAGTGCACGACGTTGCCCATACCACCCGTCCAAGAGACCTGCTTTGCCCATACTAGTCCCAAACCTTTCAGTGCCCTACGTCACCCACACCACCCTTTCTAGTGCCCAGCGTCACCCATGCCACCCCATCTAGTGCCCTGCGCTGCCCACTGCACCTCTCCTAGCGCCCTGTGTGACCCACACCAGTGCCACCCTTCCCAAGGCCCAGCGTCACCCATGCCACCCCTCCCAGTGCCCTGTGTCAGCCACGCCATCCCTCCTAGTGCCCAATGTCGCCCACACCAGTGCCACCATTCCCAGTGCCCAGCATCACCCATTCCACCCCTCCCAGTGCCCTGTGTCACCCACACACCCCTCCTAGTGACCTGCATCATCCACGCCACCCCTCCTAGTGCCCAGCGTCACCCAGCCACCCCTCCCAGTGCCCTGTGTCACCCACACACCCCTCCCAGTGCCCTGCGTCAGACACGCCACCCCTCCTAGTGCCCAGCGTCACCCAGACACCCCTCCCAGTGCCCTGTCACCCACACCCCTCCCAGTGCCCTGTGTCACCCACACACCCCTCCCAGTGCCCTGCGTCAGACACGCCACCCCTCCTAGTGCCCTATGTCACCCACACCAGTGCCACCCTTCCCAGTGCACAGCATCACCCATGCCACCCCTCCCAGTGCCCTGTGTCGCCCACACACCCCTCCTAGTGACCTGCGTCAGCCACGACAACCCTCCTAGTGCCCTGTGTCGCCCACACCAGTGCCACCCCTCCAAGCGTCCTGCGTCGCCCATACCACCCCTTCTAGTGACTTGCGACGCCCACACCCGTGCCACCCTTGCCGGCGTACGTGCCACCGGCAGTGGCAGGAGACAGCAGTCTATGTTATGGAGATGGCACAGACAGTGGCATTATTAGACCGGGCAGTCCGTATATTGTCTGGATGCCAGCACGGAGCCCAGAGGCTCATTAAGGGTGGCAGCGGGGACGAGGGACTGCATTTCATCTTCTGCCGTGGGGGCTGTTCCTGGAAAGACGAGCGCCGCTCTTTCCTCCGCCTTTTATCTCCACTAATTACAAAAGGAATTAAGTCGTTCTGCAGCGTGCGGCGCAGACACAATGACAGCGGCGGCGGTGGGCAGCAGGGCGGCGGCCACCTTCCGGGCGCGCGCTCCCGACGAAGGATGGCGACGCCGTGAAGGCCGAGGGACGTGTTGGGCACGGGGGTGCAAAGCACGCCCGACAGGCCCTGGCATCCAGAGCTGCAAGAGCACGGTGGGGGTGGAGGGTGGCTTTAGTGAGCTAAGGGCCCAGTCGGAAGAGCGCTTCAAGGGCACCAATGACCTCTAAACACCAGAGGCCTGCCCTGGTCACGGAGGTTTTTTTTGGAAGGGGGGATTTTTTTTTGGGGGGGGGGGGGGCGGATTTAATAGTCAAAAAATGACACTGGAATATCTTATAAGATAGGAGGGTACGGTGGGGGAGGGGGGTGCTTAAGGGGCAGTGGAAAGAGAGAGGGGTGTGGATTGCCAAACACAACACTTTTGTACAATAACCAGCATTCTTGGAGACCCTGTGCTAGAATTCGAAAAAGAATGACCCCAGGAACCCACAAATTCGGGGTCAATGAGAAGCAGTGGTAAGGAGGTGGAGTCATGATGGACAGGGCTTCGAAAAGCGAAGTCCGACAAGCATCTTCTACATTAATTTTTTTAAACATCCTACAGAAAACTAATTGGCGACGAGGACAAACGTGACTGACACTAAATCTCTTCTGGCTTACTTAATTAGCTACCAACAGGCTACATCTTAAAATATCTGACAGGGTTAAAGCATATGCTGCCGAGAACATCTGGTGCCCAGACATTTTCAGAGGATATTATTAATGGGATGATAGATCTGGTGGTGAATGGCACTTGCTGAAAGAGATTTGTGCTTTGTCTAGTCATAATTTCGACTCAGGTTAGTAGCGTACCGGGCCAATATACCTGCTGTAAAGCACAACATGTAACATGCATATGACAGATTTGAATTTTATGCAGATAGCTTAGTGGGCTACTGCTTTTGTCTCAGAGATCCCTTTCTTACTTGTAATTCATAAGTTATATTACTTCTAATATTTTTAATTCTTTATTAACTGTGCGATTACTTAAAATCTTTACAGGATAAAACACATGAACACCATCCCCCTCCCAACCACTCTTCCTCCAGGAGCAACCCGGTATTCAACTTAAAATTGCGCCATGGCTACATGGGCTCTATTTACTACTTTACGTCCCTTTAAAACTTCAATTTAAAAACGAATTAAAATATTGGGTCACCTCCCTTTCACACTTTTACTCCTGTAGGGATCAGTGGTTATATAAAAATCCATCAGAATCATTCCCTCCAAGATGTTTTTTTTTTTTATGTACCTTGTTCCCATGTAGCTATGTGTGGAAGTTTATACTATCATTGACCAGCATTGAACCTATGTTATTTTCTTTGTTTCTATGTAACTCTGACACCTACCCTGTAAAGCGCTCTGATACCCGCAAGGGTCTGGTTCGCGCTATATAAAACTTTCAAATAAATAAATAAGATGTCAATTATTAATAAAAGTTCTTGGTGTACCCCCTAGTGGGCTCCACGTTCTCTTTATGATCCAAGTGTCCATGCGAAACGCCCCTGGTTAAGTGACGACCGACAGGGTTAGGGCACCAAATGGTTTTAATTACAGAATGATAGGGACCCTGAAATCAGCGGCCTTTTGGTGGGAATCAAGTGCAATTCTAATGTGGTGGGTGAACTTGCCAGCTCCGGCGAGTAAACAATATTACTTCGCATAGAGCACAGTGATCTATGAACCGGCATCAAGGAGCTGTATGCGAACAGATCATTCAACTTTTTTCTCAATCTTTAATATTCTAAGGTTGCTAAACCGAGCTCCTTTGGATGGTGATGAAGTCTTATTGGGACAGAAACCACCAACCACTGTACTACTTTTTAAATGTGGACTGTGTGCTCCAGATCATGCACGCTTAACACAATGTTGTGTTAATTGAATTTAGTATAGCGCATCACTGACCCAAGGGTGTCTTGGCACTGCTACAGCTACAAGCAAGCACACACAGGAAAAAATCATTTAAATTAAGGAAGCTTTCAGCGGTTTCCTAAATTAACAGTAATTAGTACAGAGTCGAATGTGAAGAGGTAAGTTCCAGTAAAGCGAAGCCAGGTAAGTAAAGGCTCTGCCTCCGCATCGGGACAGACGGACACAGGGTACGCTCAACAAGGCTTTATCCCGATAAATTAGGCTTCTGGTAGGTAGGTAGCATTTGAGTTTCTGTTGGCGATATCTGGGGCCTTTGCCCCTCAAGGATTATAGATGAGGCAGCAGATTTTATTGATACTTCTCTGCCTTACCGGCAGCCAATGTAAGGCTTTCAGCGAAGGCGCTCCTGATGGAAGAGTGAGAACAGGCCTGGCTACAGTGTTTGGCACCACTTGCAATTTAACCATAAGCGTCTCATTTGCTGCGGCCAGTAGACCGTTGCCGTAATCCAGTCTACTAACTACAAGGGCCTAGACGAACGCTTTTCTGGCAGATAGCACCTGAAGGAAGAGTGAGAACAAGCCTGGCTACAGTGTTTTGCACCACTTGCAATTTAACCATAAGCGTCTCGTTTGCTGCGGCCAGAAGACCGTTGCCGTAATCCAGTCTACTAACTACAAGGGCCTGGACGAACGCTTTTCTGGCAGATAGCGCCTGACGGAAGAGGGAGAACAAGCCTGGCTACAGTGTTTTGCACCCCTTGCAATTTAACCATAAGCGTCTCGTTTGCTGCGGCCAGTAGACCGTTGCCGTAATCCAGTCTACTAACTACAAGGGCCTGGACGAACGCTTTTCTGGCAGATCGCGCCTGACGGAAGAGTGAGAACAAGCCTGGCTACAATGTTTTGAACCACTTGCAATTTAACCATAAGCGTCTCGTTTGCTGCGGCCAGTAGACCGTTGCCGTAATCCGGTCTACTAACTACAAGGGCCTGGACGAACGTTCTTCTGGCAGATCGTGACTGACGGAAGAGTGAGAACAAGCCTGACTACAGTGTTTTGCACCACTTGCAATTTAATCATAAGCGTCTCGTTTGCTGCGGCCAGAAGACAGTTGCCATAATCCAGTCTACTAACTACAAGGGCCTGGACGAACGTTATTCTGGCAGATCGCGCCTGACGGAAGAGTGAGAACAAGCCTGGCTACAGTGTTTTGCACCACTTGCAATTTAACCATAAGCGTCTCGCTTGCTGCGGACAGAAGACCGTTGCCGTAATCCAGTCTACTAACTACAAGGGCCTGGCAGATATTGCAGGATAGGGAAAGACTCTTCGTAGTAGGTGCATGGTATGAACGCACAGTCCAGTGGCAGACAAAATCTGCTATCTCTTAGCTTGGTCAATTTGAACACCAAGATTGTTCACAGACTGTCTGGGGGTCCGAACTGCGCCCAAATTAGCAGGCCACAATGCCCCAGGAAATGTGACTCCTACACCTTGTAACCCTCTCTGTTTGATTAAACATTTCTAGTACATTAATTTATCAAATTGTATAATTCACTGTCTGTGTATGATGTGTGTGTACAATGCAAAGCACCCACACACCCTGCATTGGGATGAGTAGCGCTATAAAAGAAATTGAATAAAAATGAGTGCTATTTAATTTGTTACTAGTGTAATGAGTCATACAGACTGATATATCTGACGTTGTTACTGAGCATGCACATCCCTTACTTAAAGGAGTTGAAAAAAGTACAAAACCTGAGGTGAATGTAACTAGCACAATTTGCTAGAGAATAAATATGCAGAGTTACAGATAAATTACACGAGCAGCGCAACTCAGCATTTAGCGCTATTTTCTAAGAGTAAAGTGCACCCACGCATCCAAAATGTACCGAGGAATCATTTTGCTAAAAGAAAATAATGCTAAATGCAACAGATCATGAACAGAAACAGCCAGCAGCTGCTCGCGCTCACTAGCATTGTTGCTCCGGTGGTCCAGCCAGAGGAGTTTTGTGCCGAATTCCTTATAATTATGTGAATGGTCTTAATAGTGTGATTATCAGTAATTCTGTGTCAAAATTAACGCAAAATTGCCAAAATCACTCCGATTACTCCAGCGTAATTGTCTATCAAAAACCAGCCTCCAAATCCTAGTTTCTCTTCAGCACTTGAAGTGATAAGAAACGGAGTGACTCTGTGTCCCTCCATGACACTGGCTTTAGACAGCTCCGAGCCAGTATTAGACTCTTCCCCCCCCCCCAAAAAAAAGAGGGCTGATGGCCCATTGAGTGAGGCCTTTGTGTTGGCCCCAGCTAAAGTTAAAAATAAGAATCCACTCCTTCTGCTGGTCACTGCTCCACACAGAAAGCAGATAACACGCAGGCGTTGCTGAATGTGCCGTAAAATACATTGGGACAAATTCAGCATATTTTACACGCTGGAGACTCCACTACAAGTTGAATATTCTCTTCCGTCTGAGGTATATATGTACTTCCCGCCATTTCCATTCCCCAGCTTAGTGAGACGCTGAAAGCGGCAGAAGAATGTTTGCAGATATGTCAATCTAGATATGTAGGTATGTATGGTGTTGTCCTCGGCCTAGTTTATAATTAAGCCTCCCAAGTTATCCATTTTACTGACTTTTACAGATAAACACAAAAAAACGATTTACTGTAAGTCTTTAATTTTTAAAAGAGGAAAAATACAGACAAGTGTGCTTCTTGTAAGGGACTTTCCTTGTTGTCCTTCATGAATTCCAGACCAACTCCTAACCAGATAGACACCATGGGGATTTAAAAACAGGATCAGATTCCCTTAAATACAGGCATATGCTAGCATATATTTGTATATAATGCTAAAAGTAGTTCCCAGTGTAGTGTTTTGTTATGTTTGGCTGCTTAATTTGCTACAATGCCAAAGGCATCAAAGTATGAATGTATGTTTATCAGTTAAATAAATGTGGAAAGAAACCATTTTACAACTCCATTCATTCTCAAAAAAATAAAATAAATATGGATACACACCAATAAAATGGCCACAAAATAAATATGGATAAACACAGAAAGAAGTGTTCAAAAAATAAATACCATAAAACAGGAAGCCTGATTTATAATTGAACTTCCCAGAGGATTCAATGCCAACAAGGATACAATTGTCCGGCCACGGCTTTTCGTATAGAAATCAATGTATTTTCTGGCATGTTAATTTAATTAAATCGAGTGAACAGAGCAAGCAGTACCATGGCCACAGTGCCTTGGGTTAAATGAGCATCAAGGACTTGCACACAGCCTCCTTAGCTTGGTGATATGGAATCATCTGGCAACTTTATTTCTCATATATAATCAGAGTTGGCCATTGACTACCATCTTATCAACAAACATCTGTTATTCAGCGCCAAGATACCCGTAGTGGTGAACGTGCGCTTTACAAATACACATGTTATGTTGCATTAACCATGACTATGTAAGGTCAACCAAAGACTACCAGGTCTTTGACCGGCATATGACTGCACCAGACGGAGTATGAAACACTCCTATTGTACAAGATATGCCAACCGATGGACTTTTGAAAGAATTGGAAAAAGGTCAGGTGATCCTACAAATAAAAGAGGAGATGGAAGTGTGTACTATTGAGGGAGTAAAGGGACTCGGTAATACCCTTATTCTGCACTGCGACAATTCATCGAGTGTGTCGAGAAAGCCAGGGAGCAGAATTGCAGATATTTAGAAGCAGTAGGTCTCGAATGCCACCACTGTGGACGTGCAGTAAAATACATTCAGGGCATAATCTTAAGGGGTCGGCTTATCGGACAATGAATAGCACATTACAATGCAAGCGACAAGAAAAAGGCAGAAGCAAAGCCAGTAAGTTTCACTTTTGATAGGAGCGCATACCTACTGGCTTTGGCAAGTTTTCTTTTTCCTTCCACAGATGGAAGGCTGAGCGTATAAATGTAGCCCTCATATAAAGGTCTTTCTTATGTTTTATGAAAAACCATTATAAAATGGCCGACTTGAGTGTGCGCACATGCCCGGAAACCATCTTGTAATGCTTTTTCATATAGCACAAGAAAAAACTTTACCAGATGGATGCTCGCTGGCCGTCTTGGATTAAATTTACAGTTAACCAAAAAGCATTACAACATGGCTGCTGTGCTAACAAGTACTCGACAGCCATCTTTTTTTAATGGCTTTTCATAAAGCAAAAAAAAAAAAACAATTCCAAGACCCACAGCAGCGGGTGCTCCCTCCGGCACAGGATCTGTACTAAGACACCAAAAGGGAAGAGACTAATCTGGGAAACATGTGAGAGGCTACCAAAGGGAACTACTAAAAGCCCTTCCTGTCACAAAGGCCAATGGGAAAAATACCCACCCAGCCAAAGTTAAGTCTTCCAACACACCAACAACCAGAGGCTGAAGAGCAGCGACCAAAATCCAAAGCTCTCTATGTGTATGAGATAGATAGATAGATAGATAGATAGATAGATAGATAGATAGATAGATAGATAGATAGATAGATAGATAGATAGATAGATAGATAGATAGATAGATAGATAGATAGATAGATAGATAGATAGATAGATAGATAAGCTACAACGGTGTCCAGGAAGGACGTAAAATAGAGGCTAGTAACCAAGGCTTTAGATGAGGAATCTTGACCACAGGGTACCTACCAAAAACTTTTTGGGTTCTTAGTTTACAATATAAAATATACAAACCCTCCAGAAATCTCCCTCAGGGGGTACTTTGCCACAGGGTTTTTTATGAAACTTTAGGACTTCCTGCTGCTCCAACCTGGAGTACAACATGCGGATGCCCTGACACGTTGCACTTCCGGCACTCTGCACTTTCACGCCGTTTGCTTAAACTCTATGCTCTTAAAGGACATATGCAAAGACGGTCTGGCCTTACAAGCGCTCTGCACTCTTTTGCTTCTTGCTTTAAATCTTCGCTCTTTTATCTAATCACATTCTATCATCGAACAATCTGGATGTAAATCAATAAGAGGGAACATGCACGCTGCTCGTTTACAATGCCAATTATTTTAAAATGTTTATCTTTTTTATAATTACATTTCGTTTCAAAAAATTAAAAAAATAATGCCGATTGCTTTTTTTTTTTATTTTTTTTTTACACGTTTTTAACATTTTCTATAATTATTCTTTGGAAAATGCTGTGTTTTGTTGATTACATGTAATGATTTGAAGTAATCGATCATGAATAAATTCATCATTCATTTAACAGAAGAATGCGTAACTTGGATTGGCTGTTTGTGGAGAACGTAAGCTATGCTAATCAATTCACAAAGGTTGCAGGTCACCAAGCTACTGGCAGAACATATGCAGGTCTGCGGGGTCCATAGATTTAACATGACATTTAGTGGAATGGACAGAAAACCTACAAAACCCAAACCAAGAGCGGATTTTTTCAAATCACTAGGGAATCTTTCCCAAGTGGCCATGCCACCGGCTACACGGTTCAGTGAAAATGGAGAGGGAAGGCAACATTAATTACTGGAAGGCCACACGCCAGAGATGACGACTAACCATGTAATTTTAATTGAGCTAATCAGTGGCACTGAGTGGACATGAAAGAACAGAAGATCGTCCGGGCAGCATCTACGCCAGCCTTTAAATGTCCGTAGAGCACAGGTACCCTGTCCATCTCTATAAGAACAAGGCTGCCAAGCTGACGGAGGATGTGCAGCCTGGTGGAGGTTCCATGTTACAGGCAGGATGACCCAAAACTGGACTGAAGTAGATCAGACAGTCCGATCTGACGAAGTCGCAAAGAGGCAGCAGATCTCGGCTGGATCCAGAGGTAGTCACACCTTCTGGACTTGTGCAGAGGCAGAACCCCCAGCTGATCCTCCGAGGCTCTTCTGAAGAGCTTGACAAGTAAGGAGAGTCCTGGGCATGGGTTGGCCAGGTCAGACACAGGGAGTCCTCTACATGCGGCCTCTGGTAGCGCCAGCCTCCATCCCTGCTTAGATGATCCACCCAATTTTCATTGTCTGTAGGGAGTGGCACTATAAGTAACATCCATACTTCCAGTTGCATCTAAACTGTCGCTGAACAGAGCAGAGTCCCCAGATTACACATTGATATAAAACATCACAGAGCTGCTGTTCATCAAAACACAGGCATAGCCTGAAAGAAAACATCATTAGTGTCCTTCATGACAATCTCAGTAGAAGTTAGAACGGTGCAGGCCCAACCACCAACGCAAACCCAGGTGGCATTCGTGCCGAGAGCTACGATTTTCATGGCCACCACCGCCTGGAGAGTTGAGGTGATAAAGACACAAGGATCAACTCATGCCAAATTCTTACTAAGCCACAGATACATGTGCGACTCAAGAGGCAATGACTTCTGACCACTCGGTACGCAGAAACCATTTCAGCAGAACAAATTACCAGTATGCAGAAGGGAATGAGACAGAAAGTAAACTGAACCTACCAACCACTAGTGTCCCCACCAGGGCTGACTACTCACTGCACAGATGCCTACACTGGACAACAGAATGTCAAATCTCTAAATGTATCCGCTGTGTACTCGTGAACATTGTGGGCTGTCAAACTTGAAAAACAACTCTTTCTTTGTGGAGTAAACGGCACAGATTGACTATCTGCCTCCGATCAAAGTATAGGAAATCAAGCGCCCTCCCCAATACGGTTTTATAGAGCCATACCCTAAATATTCAGACTTGAACTTAAGCATGAAGCTCATATCAACTTTGCAAAAAGTCCACTCTTATCAAAAAATCCACTACAGAGTTGATGGATGTACCTCCACAAACTAAGGAAGGCAGGGGATCATACAATTCACAGAGAGGGAATCCATCTAGGAGGCAATCTTACGTATGATTTACTCTTCATGTCGAAAATGGAACGGAGGCCACATCTTTACTACTTCAACGTGTTTGGTGGAGAAAAACTTCTTCGTACACATGTCTCTTAATTGACCACAAAGCGAAGATGCCCATTGTAAATGCATGAGGTCTAAATGCTCCAAGGACCTGAAGCAGCCCCATTGGCAGGTAGGTGGAAAGGGGGAAACAATAATATGATGGGGGTGGTGGTAGTGGAAATGGTGAGATCTGCTATGACTCAGAGCGGATCCGCTCATCAATGGCTGTACATGGAGCAGTGAAGGTCCTTCGCACAGGGGTAGTGTGAGATTCCACCAACACTAGGGTTGTTGACACTGTTCAGGCGGAGGTCTTCAAGACGTGATGGACAGAGCTGGTAGGACTGCCATCTCCACTTACCTGAGCAATGAAAGTTCTGCAGCCTTTCAGATCTGCTTTGCCTCGCTTCCAAGATGGATGGCAAGAAGCAGGTGAGAGAAATCACTCTTGCCCAATGCTTGCAAGTTAGAACTAGTCAACATGCTTTCAACCAACTCCCCGCAATGGACGAGTACCGTGAAAATGGCAGAGTGAGCTGCTTTTGCCTGGATGTCAGCCAGACAACTGGCCCTAGGCCAGTCTTTTCCAAAAGTCCCTGTGAGAAAGCACTCTGCCAGGCACAAGTGCCTTGCTGGAAGTGAGCGGATGGCCGGTGTCGGATATTACAAGGCGCCTCTTTAAATGCCCAGTGTTTCTAACCAGAGCTACCAGGTCTTCCTTAACAGTCACTTCAGTTGAGCCCAAGTGATAGAGTAAGCTCCAGTGGACCATATCGTGAAGGTACTTTATCGCAGCGTGGTTAGAAGTATTCGGTCTCTCCAAGTGCTTACTGGAGTGGTTGTCTCGCAGACGAACAGTAAAACTAACCCAGCCTCCACTGGTGGTGGCACCAAGTAAAACAGACCACTGCAAACAGAACCTCGGTGCTCCCAAAACAAGGGCCCTCGAGACACCTCAGACTCACCCAAGCATCCCTATGGTGTCCAGAGACCCACGTGCTGTCCCTTCCTCCATACAGCGTCAGAGACCAAACTCAGCAGTCCATCATAAGCAATCAGTGATTCTGAAGCTCTCAACCAAAAGAGACCACTTTTCTCAAAATGACACCAAGAAAATGTTAATCAACAAATCCGACAAAACTGGCCTTATCCATTAAAACGTACAAAACCAGCGTAAACTCATCTTTATACTGTAGTCAAAGCAGTTACTCGGAAGCATGATAGATGTGGTTGTGCTCAAAGGCAAACGCTGTGAAACTCTTTCCAAAGACTTGAATCTACAGTGAGTTGTCCTGTAGTTCAAGACATTGCTGAAGGCATTCCAGTCCCATCCTGCTGACGTTCTGGATATTTACTCAAGTCTTCCGCTACCTTTCTCTATTCATGTCCACACCGCCTTGTAACATCAGGAAAACATGTTTAACTCTTTGGCTAACTTACGCCGCCCTTTTTTCTGATACGTTTGTGTCGTGGCCCAAGCCTTCGCAAACTTTACTTACACTTGCTCTTTTACGTCACATTTTGACTAAGGAGCATCAAGGATTTGGTTCCATATGGTGGTGTTGGGGTTGTTAAAAGGCTACGGTACAGGATTTTGCAAATTACAAATAAAACAGAATTTACAACAACATACTTCTGTCAAACATTTGTGTCTGCGGTGTTGCTTTTAATATTTAAGAAATATTTATATTCAAAACTGCATTTCCTTTTCTATCTCAAGTTGAAAATTTTTTGGTTTCTCCACAGTTGGGAACAGATTTTTGAAATCAAGATGTACATTTCACAGCTTGGATAGTTTGGAGTTTAAAGGTCTTCCTGAAGTTAAGCCTCTGTTAGATGGTGAAGGCTACGGAAATGGGGCGTTGGAAGGAAGTGAATGAGATGCAATTCAGTTTAGGAGGGTGTCCAAGCCTGGGTGGCCACTTGTGATCTGGAGAAAACACCGCAGACTGGTGACCGTGACTATGTCATCACCCGTAAATGCCCAAAAAACAGCCTACCCGCATGCTAGCCGCCCTCCACAAAAAATGAGGCTGGTCCCTCTTCCCATTGGTTGTTACCAGATGATTGACAATCCTCAAAACAACAAGGAGCTGGGCCATGTCTGAGATTTAAAGGAAAAGCTGAAATTTTAACATCACCCAAGGTTATCT
Source organism: Triturus cristatus (assembly GCF_964204655.1). NCBI lineage: Eukaryota > Metazoa > Chordata > Amphibia > Caudata > Salamandridae > Triturus > Triturus cristatus. The sequence goes on from NC_140594.1 coordinate 1,125,071,216, forward strand.
GTCCCCAGTGCTTTGCCCTGTCCCCAGTTATACTGTAGGTATGAGACTTTAGTTAAAGGAATGAAGTAGGGAGGAGTGAACTACTTACGATGTCACATAGTAAGAACAATTATATATTAGCTGTTTTCTCATCCGTGGCCATCTCTGATGCTGAATGTTTGCATCCCACGGAGCGTAATGAATGCAAGCATTATGCTATAATTTATGTTACACAATATATACTTAAGAGTGCCTTCCCGTAAGCTGCGGACTGCCTCCACAGGCCATCCCAAATCTGAAAGCAGATGTTTACGAGGGAGGGACTTCAGCGGACACGGACAACTACCAGGAAAAGAAAATGGAGGGTATATGTGCAAATGTAAGATGGTTAAACTGTACAGAAGGAATCTTTCAAGAAATGGGACAGGGGGTGCCGTAGATCCTTTGAAATGCATTCTAACCCTCGAAGGTGGAGGGGTGGTGGGTACGGGATGTGCCGCTGAGTCAACATCTGCCGTCCTTCTCCACATGGGACCATAATTATACCTGGCATCGGATTCTCAAAGACCAGTAGCCGCGTTAACATCTAGGACAGATCTGACTGTTCTGGTTAGGATCCCTTCCTGGAAGCGGTGCTTAGCTCCATTTTACAACCTACTTAAAAGACTTTCGCCCCTAACTCGAGGACTAAATGAATAGGTCCAAGACAGACAATCATGACTACGTTAACTCAACCTACCTTCGACAGGAAAGACCCAATTGGCTCTCTATCCTGGAAGTGTGGCTCATGTCCTACCCTCCCACGATCAATGCTTCAAAGGGAACCCCACCAAGGTGCCGGGAGGCCAGCCGTCAACTACGTGGAACATAAAAAATAATAATAATCCTAAAGGAACCTGCTGGGATTCCCGTTCTGTGGAGAAGGTTTATAAGTTTTAGAATTTCAGTGGGTTCTGCAGTAGAGGAATTTGCACCATGGCCAAACTAGGCAGCTAGAATTACACATTTTGCTGAAGTTGTAGTTCATTATAACAAGGTTTCTACATTTTCCCCAACCTTTAGGAAATTGTGGACAGTTTTCGGACTAATGAACGCAATCTCAGAGACACAAGTCACAAAGCCATTGATACAGGGAGGATCAAATTAGATGGGTAAATGGAATGCATTATCAATACCAATTCATGTTTTGTATTTATTTTTTATAGAATTTTTTTTATTGCCAAAAAAAGGGCACCAAGACGCTCTTTGTAACAACATGTCATGGCAGGAAGCAGTAATAATAGCAATTATACATACATCAATTCCAAATCATTCCAGGTCATAACATAAACAGGTTTAAAATAGATGACCTCGCTACTAATGGGCCCTGTTCTAATAAGTTGTCCCAGTTGGTCTAACACTCCAAGCGTCTTCTAAACAGCCCCATATGGAGTCACATTTCTGAAAGGAGCGCATCCCCTTGCTCTAGCCTGGGCCTTCTCCCTTTCACAAGTTTCTCTCACAATTGCCCACATTCAGCTACTGCGGGAGGTTTAGATGAAACCCAGGCCCTGGCTATAGCAAGTCGGGCTGCCACTAGCATTATTGAAATAACACATTTATGACCACGACTGTCCTCTTTGTAGCCCAACATAATGTCAGCTGCCAATAAAGTATAATCAGCCCCTAATCTAAGCTTCATGGCATATGTTATCTTCTGCCAAAATGTTTCTAAATCAGAACAAGTAGCGATTATATGCACAATGTGGGGTACTTGCACTCCGCATTTGGGGCATTTGCAGTGTTCCCCTCCTTGTTCCCCACCTTGTCCACCCCCCCACCTCGAGCCCATCTAGCTATCCTCTCCGGGGTATAATATAGTGTGCAGATCGTGTGAAACTGCTGCAATCTTAGACTGACAGAGTTTATCGATCGCTCTATAGCACCAAATGCCATCGTGATTGCTTCGGAGGTGACATTTATCCCCAGAGTCTCACTCCTCTCTTGCTGCTAATTTTTCGCAACGGTTTACTCCAAACTGGCACAAGCACTGGAACATCATACTAATTGCTGACCTCCGGTTCTGCCCGTGCAAGCACTCCCATACCACAGAGCTCAATACTGTTAGTAATGCATGGTGTCTCATAAAATAATCCCCGAGCTGGAGGTATTTAAATAACATCTGAGGAGGAAGAGCAAATGTAAGTTGAAGGTTTTCAAATGACCAAAAGTCGTTATGATCATATATCTGGCCCAGATGGTCAACGTCATACCTTATTTTAATTTTTTTATTTGCAGTTTTTTATAGCGCTGGCTAGACCAGGTGGTATCAGAGCGCTTTACATGAGGATCAGCAAGTTACAGGTTACAAAATTACATCAGTTACAGGAGCCAAGAATAAACATAGGAGAAAAACAGTAATTACACAATAACAAGAGCATAGCCAAGACAAATCTAATGGGGAATGGAAGGTAGAGGGGGGGAATGGTAAAAGGGGTAAGGAATGCAGATAGTGTCAGGCAGACCGGCAAGGGGGAAAGTACTTCAGAGGGACAAAGCAGTCAAAGTGAGACAGACAAACCGGCTGGGGACTAACAATCCAAAACATCCCGTGTATCAGTGAAAGTATACGATGAGAGGGGTGTGGGAGGCCTAAGGGGGGGGAGGGGGGAAGACTAGAGGAAAAGGTCAGTCAGGCGAACAAGGAGTAGTCCAGCAGTAATGAGGATCGGTCGAAACCACCAAGATGGAGGACCCATAGGAGCCGATAGCATTATCCCAAAATGGCGGGATATACAAAAATCAATCCAAAAAAAACATAATCGTAGCTGACTCCACAGCTCCACGCAGGGCTGGAAAGGGGAGGCAGCCACAGGATCATGGAGGGCGGAGACGGGAGAGGGAAGGAAACACAACGGGGAGACAAAGAAAAACTATGTCCAATGTCCGGCTGGGTAGGTGATGGCCGAGGGGGTGAACCAGAGCCAAACTCCTCTATAGCTGCCTAACCAGCTCCACCAGGCATTGGCCATGTTACTCGGGCTCCGCGGTTAGTACAACATTCACGGTTTCCGCCCGGGGGAATCATCATAGTTCCATACCTTGCCCACCGCCTGCTATCAGAGTCCTGAAATATCTCTGGAAACATTTGATTACCCCATATGGAGAGATTATCATGGAAAAGAGAGATAGAACACCTAGCCACAATTCCCTGCCATATGTGTATGCAATCCCTGATGGCCTTAAAGCGAACGCATTTAAAATAGTCGGGGTCATTGATTCTCTATAAAAACATTCGACTATCAGGTCCCAGAACCAGCCAGTGCCAAAAAGCTTGCTTGTCAGGACTCGGAAGGCTACAGAGGCGCCCCACAAAAGCTGCCCATTAGTACATTTTAAAATCTGTGAGTTCTAGTCCCCCCAATTGTACAGCAGCTTCATTAGCCCTATTGCCCATCATGATTTTTTGTATCCCCAAATAAAACTGCTCAAAACACCATCCAATTTACTAAAGAAGGAGTTAGGAACATGCAGTGGAATTGACCGGAATAGATACAAAAATGTTGGTAGCACTTTCATTTTTATGTTGCACCTCCCAAATATGCTATTTGGAAGCTTATGCCAACTTTTCATTTGCTTAGTTATGACTTCCAGCAGAGGATCGTAATTTAGTGCTGGTATACGTTCAATCTTTGGTGAGATGCGTACCCCTAAGTAGGTAGCGGTCGAGCAGACACCTGAGATAGGTTGTTCAGGCTGAAAGTTAAGAAGCACTTGCGTCTTATTGACATTCAGCCTGTAACCAGAGAAAAGACCACATTTCTTTGCTTCTGTTTCAATAACTTCTATTGGAGATGCTGGATCGGTGGTGAAGACGGCTAAGTCATCAGCCTAAGCGGTGATTTTCAACTGGCGCTGCCCCGGATACGTCACCACGTAGGCTCGCACGTCTCAGCTGCGAGGACTCGTTCGTTTCACTGACCGTTGGCGCGAGCAAAAGGGTGAGCGCCCAGTGGGTCGTAACTAGGTCTTTATGTGGCATAGATATTCTTGGTTCCTTTGTTATTTAACGTTTGACATCTAATTGATGGCCGATTTTGCTTTTAGATACGGAGCGCGAAATTCGGCATTTTGGTAAGAATTGTTTGAACGATAGAACACGGAGCTTCTGTATTTATGTATGCCGTCTGGCGTCTGCGGTGACTCTGGTTTGGGTTTCCTTACGCACAGACAGGAGATCGCGCTCTTTCACAAAGACGCGGGAAGACTGGTGCACGGTCAAAAGATTAGACTTTCCTGTTGGCCTTAAACTGCGAGCATACGAAGTGGGGTACCTCGTTTTTTGAGTTTCTTTTTCCGGCACCATTCTCACTTAAGCTAATAGTAGCACACATAGTTTTGTCCACTCGTCACGTTGGTTCACCTTTTTGTCACAGGTTGGGCTTCATTTCCCGGTTTCTTTGTTTCTCAACACAAGCATGTTTTCTTATGAGTTAATGCATGTTGTGTGCAAATCCTACTCATTACATGTACTCCTCTATGAAGCATATAGAGAATTGACAAATGTTTCTAATTCTGTTCTTGTTGTTCCAAACGGAGGCTGCTTGAAGTCGCTTTTCCAACCTTCATATTGTCATTACTATATTACATGTACCCCTGAAGAAGGCTTTTTCAAACCCGAAATGCATTGGGTCGCAGTTTGAACCTTTATGTTTGCAATATTTGCCACAAAGTTTGTTTTTGTTAAACCGTATATGGCACAAAGCTATTTGACTTATTGTTTGTTATCCATATTGTCTGTTGCTTTCAACATAATAATACAATATCATCATCATCATAGTCTTTATTCCAATTAAAAGTAATTCATACAAGACACAAACATATACATAAGACAAAAGTATAAAATCCAATTCACTAAGGCTATAAAAGATTTTGCAATAAATAATTAAAAACAGTTTTAAATTGAGAATTAAACATATCAGCTGACTACAGATGAAGCAAAATATTAAAAAAAGAAGAAAAAAACTGGACAATATAGCGTCCCAAGATAGAACCCTACGAAGGTGGCGCCTCTATTACCCTACGAAGGTGGCGCCTCTATTTAATACAATATCGTAATAAGAAATATATGACTTTAAAACAAGTTGGTGTAAATATTTAATTGTATCCACGAGAAATGTAAGAAACTAGACAAAAATACATGAAACCTTAGAGACCCAGCCGTGCACTGCGTAGGTTCGGATGTTTCCGGGTCCTCGCATTTACATGTTTTACACAGGGGTTAGGGCTATACCCCACAACGCAGTAGCACGCAGAAATAGATCACAACTTATTCTGAACCAGAACCACAAATTTGAGTTTTAAAGCAGATTAATCAGGTGTGCAGGTCTACTTACTTACAAGGCAGAGGCAGCAAAATACCAGTTGGGTGGCCCAACTGGACTCCGGGAGTAGGTTTTCGTCTCCATTGATTTGCAGCCTACAGGCCCTTCTCCTTGACGTCAATTCACTGATCGCAGTACAGTGTTTAGGTGGCCCTCATTACCATCAATGGCATACCCAGTTTTTACACAGACCTCTTCAAGTAACTCACCGTTCCTTTTTACCTACCTTTCAGGTTTCTCCCATCCCCATCCTGACGAGATCCCTCTCTAAGGAGCAATTGCCCTTCACCATACACCAGGTGTCGAAACGTCGACATTTCCTACCATGCTAACCTGTCCTGGAACAGAATCCATGTTCAGACAACATGAATTGAGGTCTACTTTCTCGACACCAAGGATTATATGAAATGTGTCATTAATACCCAGACAGGTTTCAGACTTATGGACTCTAGATCTATTCATTGTACATAATTATTCTCTGTATTCCTACCTTCCTCCTAACTTTACCTAATCACGAGCACACTAACAATCCCTTACCCTTCTGCACCTACCTTGGAGAAACTGCTCAAATAGCCTTGTTCCAAAACTTAAATGTATAATCTTTTTAACAATCTTCAATTTAAAAGATAAGGTGTAATTAATCCGCATTTGTTTTTAGTGTGTTCCTTCTTGGGTATGCAATTTTCGTTTTCTTGAAATGTTTATTGTCTCCGCCAGGACCACTTGTGCCTTTTAACATGGCACGCTATGACGAGCACACATGTTTAACTTATGTGTTTTTAAGCCACGCTCTTAATTATATTGGACACGCCCCTTCAAGCGACCCTCCAGTTTTTTCATCCCACTTAAAGGCCTGAGAACAGGTCAGACTTATCTAGGACATTGTTACGCTACCCTTTGTGAACTAATTCTCGCTTCCGCATCTGATATTTTGAATTTCAGTGTCCTCCGTACACGCCAGCTAAGGTGACAACGGGGTAGAAACTCAAGTGGACCAAATAGGGCGTTTTCAAGGACAAAGCATTGCCAAGGTCGTCACGTGACCCATTGCAGAAGGAAAAGCACCAGAGCACCAGTTCAGAAGGGCACTCGCCTGGTTATCTCTGTAAAGAAATACCATGCCACACCCAGTCCCCTCTGGACTACTTATATGAACAAGCATTGGCAAAGCTAATAGGACTGGCTTTAAATGATTACTGCATGCAAACACAGGCATGCTCAAATGTTGACTGCATATATGCCAAGCCTCCAAACTACTTAAAGCACTTTGGATAATAGCACTTTATAAAGAAAATGTATTTATTATTATAAAGAAATGTTCAGTGACATGCACAGACCGATTCACTTGTAGGGGTAGCGGAAGTGACAGCATGTGCCCTTTGAACCTCAGACGACATTACTGGAAGATATGTCACATGATCTTTGACCATGTTGGAATTAAAAATGTGCGACTTCAATGAAGTAAAAAAAAAAACTATATTAAATGATAATCAAAAGATGGATGTAAAAGTGCATAAAAGATCATTATAGTTATCAGCTATGTGGTCTATATCTATTAACCTATAACTAGTAGGTTGTCGTCATGATATGCCAGGGGTGAAGCCATGAAATCCAGGAGCAGAGATAGCGTACACCGGGAGAAAAGCAGTCATGGGACATTTACTATCATCATATTCCTAAACATGGCTTCAAGGGTCCTGGCACAGCCATCATTTACTTAATATAAGCATTATTTCACTAGACACAAGAACAATACGCATAGACATTGCAGTGAACCTCTTAAAACCAGATCGTCGCAAGCAGAGACAGAACCAGTCCATGGCCAGGAATGACCCCGTGTGACCAGTGCTGTTCCTGAGGAGCGTAGGCATTAAACTGAGGCTGCCCAAGGGTAGTGACGTGTAGGCACTGCTTGCCAGGCCCAATCTGCACTCGGACTCTACAAACAACTCGGGCACATATATGCTCACAAAAAAACGCACACTCATCTCGCATACATTTTGCAATCCTTTGCCCCTGCTTTGTCGCACCTGCCTGCGTGCACAGGAGCCGTGTGTGCTTATTCTGTTAAGAGCACGCGTAACCTGTGAATGCTAATAATTATTTTATATATATATATATATATATATATATATATATATATATATATATATATATACATACACACCAGGACATGCATCGGAGGTCCAGGAGGGCTTCTTTTATACCAGATTTTCAAGAGAACCATTAACTCTGTAAACATGGTGCATTTACATTAATTCCATGAAAATGTATTATATGTAGCGGTCACAAAACTCTGCTTTGATCCACCCTGCCTGGACCAAAGTTGGACACCCCAATGTGCACTCATTTTCTTATCCATTCAGGGTGCGTAAGTCACAAAGTAAAGCGGGAGTTGATATTTTGATAGGTGTCCCCCAACAGAAGAAACTTTATTTCATACCTGTGTGTAGTTAGACAAATCTTGCTGGTATGAAGGCCAATCATACCTCGCGTGTGCACCTCTCACTTACACGCACCCAGCTCGGACACGTCTGTTTTCACTAGGCCCCAAGTCACTTGTGTACATGCACTGCCCCTTCTTATGCTTTCGCCTCTAGGTCATATCCGTGTGTACACCCAGACTCATCTCACGTGTGTGCATGGCTCTCACAAGTGTGTAACTACTTGTGTCACCTGCACCCACCTCACACAGACTCAACAGCAGGAGGGGCAAAGCTTACCTGGGGCAAAGAACAGCGAGCTGCCATTTACGCAGCAGCACACCTGCCTTTTTACACCAACAAAAGGAAAACAAGGCCTCCAACCAGGCCGTAATTTAAATGGAGGCGCAGAGGCCCGCTTACTAGCTGTAATTACTTATGCCCAACTGTACATATACATGGAGAGAGTCCCATGCCCCTACAAAGGCACTCGACCTTTGGAGTTGTGCCACTACATTGTCATGACCACCTTCGCCACCTGAAACATCCTTCCAATGCACTGTCAGGGACACTATAGGAAATACCACGTCACCCCGACTCTAGATAGCATCGCCGTCCAATCAGAAGCGCCCTCCAGCTGGTCAAGGTCATTGGGGACACCTGGCCTCATGCGCTCTTGGACTCCCTCCTTCCAAATCCACCAGGATGGACCCTCCTGGCCATCCCCGAGTCTGGGCACGTGAAGCTGGCCTCCAGGAGGGCCCTGCAGCCCATCCAGGCCTCTGAAGACTAACCCGGCCTTCTGCTGACAGCGCCTGGGAGCTCGACTCACAAGAGCGCGCTTGGCACACAAGGTCAAGACTGATTTGCATATGGCTGGGTTTAAACTGGAATGGCATGGTGAGCAAAAAAACGATGGATTTAGGCCCAGATCTCCGTACTGGGGTGAATGTATGACATTGTTCTGCATTCTGTCCATGAACGGTTCTTTTTGCAAATGGCACACAGGGTGGTGGGTCTCAAAGGATACTTCGAGATATCACAAAAGCCGAGCTCCTTTTGATGAAATCGGGATGTATGTCCGCGTTCATTTGTGACTTAAAGTTCGACGCGTGTGCATGAGCACGACCTCTCCAACTCTATAAAATACACACCCACGGAGGAAATCCAGGTTTACCGAAATCCAAAGGTGACTGACGTCATCATAGTTTGTTCTGAAGTTTGGAACACGATCTGTGCAAACGTCACTCGTGCTCAGTCGCAGAAGAATACGTTATGAACTTAATGCACCGATGAACACGTTCACGACAGGCGGAAGGACACGTCACACACTCACCCCCAGGCAGCCCGTCCCATGGTGATGAACCTGCTTAGAGGATTCGGGGGTGGGGCACACAGGTTGTCGAACTCCGTTCCGTTCATCCCCTCACACAGCCACCCCCGAAACCACCCACACGTCAAGGGAGCCGGAAGTGTGAGGTACAAGATCAAGACTGTCCTGGAGAGGGCGTCGAAGGCTGAGGGATGGGGTCTCGCGGTCAAGCCGTCACCGGCGGTCCTAAGGGCTCTACTCCCGGCTCTCCCTCCAGCGCACATTGTGTGTGGAGGCGCTTGTGGCGTGCTGTACCTACCTAGGTAGCAGTTCCTCCTACACGTTCCCATCCAGTCGACCAGCCGAGGTTCTCTGCATGGTCGCACCCAGGCCGGGGGAGCTTCAAGGCTACTCTTCCGAGACCGGTTCTAGGGCTTGGGCCCGGGGGAGCACGTCTCCATCGGGCCAGTGCTTGGGGGGCGGGGGGGGGGGGGGGGGGGATGGAAAGACCTTCTAGGGGCCACGGGCTCTGGAGGCCGCACTTTCAGTCCTCTAATAAACGGCGATTGTGGCCAGCTCCACCTTTCACTTTGATATACACCTGATGTGTATGCCAGGGGGCACTTAAACCCCGCGTCCACGCACATATGTGCAGAGATTGCCCCCAGTGCAAAGATATACCCCCGTGTATCCGACATTCATGCAGCACGGCGCTACTCCTGCTGCACACCAAGGTGCTGTTTGGAGAAAGTTGTTGCCCTCGGCTCTGGGTAACTTCCGCAGCAAACACACAGTGACCGGGCCACCCTCGAGAAACGTAACTCACTGCCCATAACTGCTGGGGGCTAGTTCAGCCGTTTATCCTTGCCAACCGGCGTTATTAGGGGCTACACAAATACGCAGTTCGTGTCGCACAGACAGCAGCCGCCCATAGGCGCTACACAAATACGCCGTGCGTGTCGCACTGACAGCAGCCGCCCAGGTGACCGGGGGGGGGGGGGGGGGGGATTGGGCCTCGTTTGCACTTGGTTCATGCTAGGATCGGCGCAGTCGCTTCGGCCCGCTCCTGCTGTTTGAGGTATTTTTATAGAGCCGTGATTTAGGGGCCTGTCCGGCCTGCTGCAGGCTCACCGTGTTGTTGTGTTACACCTAGACACGCGATGTGCTGCCCGGGCCCCTGGGCACCGAGGCACTTTGCTGCGGCTCAGACCCCAAGTGTAAGCATGTTCGTCGGGGGGTCCCAGGCAAGGTGACCAGATGTTGAGAAGGGAAAACCGGGACAGGCCTGATTTTTGCGTAGCTTTGTAGTGTGCGTGCATATTGATCCACAAGTTACGCTTACATATCATTAGCTCATGACAGGACCTCTATTCTGAGCCCCCCCTCCCCATCCTCCCCTCTTCTGCAGCATGCATGCCGCCCACCTCCTCCTGCCCTGCCCGATACAGATAAATTACATAACAAGAATATACCCTTTAATTCTCTTCTGCAGGGTGACTTGACCTTTGCCCCAAAAACTGGATCATGTGTTTAAATTTAGGGAAAGCCTCGGGACACCCCTCGGAAAACTGGGACTGTTTGGGGAAATTCCGGATGTCTGGTCACCCTGTCCTAGGGGGCTCACCTCCGCAGGGCAGCAGGCCTCCTGGGCAACCCCATGGTACAGCTGCAGGGCGGAAACCCAGGAGTTTTGGGAGAGGTTCATTGCAAGGGAGGCGTTTGTTTTTAGATCGGATCCACAAACCTGCCGTTAAAAGTGCATTTCAACCTGGGGTTGTATAAAGTTGTTGATATTAACCTCCACAATAATTTTTTTTTTTATGTGCAGCGACCGTTAAGTTTTAAAATGGCTGTATAGTTAATGAAACGAGCATTGGCAAGGCCAAGCGCCTGGCTTTAATGTTGCCACCTGCAAACACAGGAATGCACAAGAGCACATTTGTGTATATCTGTGTTTGTGGGCATTAGCATAGTAAAGCAACAACTGATGACGTGACCTCTGGATCTTCCTTTCGCATAGAAAGAAAACCAAAAAGTCAACAGGTCTGGCCTTGTCAAGGTGGCCAGCAGGTAACTATTTTTTTATTGCAAGCATATGCCACAAAAAGAAAGAGGAAAGAGAAAAAAGAAAAACAAAATGTGGTTGCCACATGCTTACATCAAAAATGTTACATCTGAAAATTACTCACTGATGTGGTCGTTTCACAAGTTTTTTTTCTTTTAAATCAGCAATTAAGTTGTGTCATGCATTTTTATATATTTGTGAAGGAGACAAGAATATATAAATACATAAATCACAGGCTGCTACAATGTTACATAAGCCCTTAATAACTTTGAAAAGGAGACAGAAAATAACTCAACATTTAACTGGGTACCCAAAGTGCAGGCAATGTACATAATTGGTATTTAAAGTTAATATAAAAAAGAAATAAAACAAAAAGGCATGCTTTAAACCAGCTTTGGCACTGAAGTAAAATGAACTATTTTACGGGGATATGGACAATGTACACAGGATTTTATGCACTAATTCAAAGAGAAGTTTGCAAAACGGTAAAAGTGGAGGACACATTGTGCCATACTGCATGCTGTGGTGGGCGTCAGTAAAATGTGAATGACAACTTAAAAGACTAAAGGATGAAGTCCGCTGACCAAAAGTCCGTGCAGCTATGCAGATTATCTATGATTTTTTAGAAAAAATAATAATATGGCAAAAGAGCTAGCTCAAAAGCCAGACCTAAAAAGCACACTTGGAACCAGGTATACCACAGAAGTGAACAGAACTATTTTTTAGGTGGATGTGAATAAAGCGCATAAGCTTTGTGAGGTCATTCAAGGGAAGGCAGCCAATGGGTGAATTGGGCCAACCCATTGCTTCATGCTATATGCTGTGGTGGGCGGGAGCAAATGTGAATGACAAATTAAAATACCAATGGATGAAGCACATTAACTAAATGCCCCGCTACATTTGTTTATTATGTGCAAATATTTAAAAAATACAATAGTCTGGCAAGACCGTTAAAGCTATTGAGAAAGGCCAGACATAAAAGGGGATTGCTTTATGGATACAACTTCTGTATGGCATAAGGCACTTAATATGCAACAACAGAGTTATTTTTTAAACATATAGTAATTTCCCATGCTTTGCGAAGGACAGCAGAAGGACACACCCAAACAGCCAATCACATGAGGTGAGAAAGTAATACTCCTCTGAAGTGGAACCAAAGCGTACTCTACATACATGTTAAAGTATTGTCAACAATAGTCCCTGCATAGAGTTGTGCTGTCAGACACACCTAAAAGGTGCTAAAATACCACAATACTAAGTTGTGCATGAACAAATAGTCAAGCAAAAAAAACAACCTTCAGGCAAACAAAGGTTTCTATAAATAATCTTAAAACATTTAGCACCGGTAGACTAAGCTAAACTTTCTAACCTCTGCACAGTTTGTCAACATAGCAAAACTTCAGCTAAATTAAAATTGTGCACACTCCGACAAATCTAGATGGACCAATTGTCCACACTGTGTGTATGGAGAACAGATTTTTACTGCATCTCAACCAGATTTTTCCATTTGCAGCCAGAAAAATTTTGCTAAATTGAGGCCTTCGAGACACCAGTCTTATCTTTTTATATCTCATCCCCAAAACAAAGGTGACCCTTTCGGCATTAAACGTGTGCTTACTAAGATTTCACATCAACTGATCTCTGTCACAGGCCCACATTATTCCTTTCACGCTTTCTAATATAAATTAAAAGCGTATTGCGCCTTCATACGGGAGTGGATTTTGTTCACAGGCTGGAGTACATGCAGTGAAAGCGGTAAACTTGTTGCCTAATTTTGTGATGGGACGTATCCTTTGTTAGAGTACGTGTATGGATGTCAACCCCTTCTAATGCCATCAAGAGAAGTTGCAGTCACTGCCACTAACAGGCCCAAAAATGAGGCTAAGATACAGTTCCGGGGAGTTCCCATGTCACTCTTTCTTTGTCCTGTCCTCCCTCTTGTGCTCACTGTTCGCATCCACCTAAAAAACGAGTTCCTTTCACTTCAGTGATGTACCTGGTCCCAAGTCTGCTTTTTAGGTCTGGCGTCTGCGATAGCTGTTCCTGTCTTTCCATATTATTCTTTTTCCCCAAAAAAATCAAAGATAATCTGCATAGCTGGACGGACTTTTGGTCAGGGGGCTTCATCCTTTGGCCACAAAACTGACCTAACAGTTCCAAGCATCACTTGGTACTGGAAGAGTTCGAAACTGGGAGCGGAATTCTCTTCCCAACCGCAGCGAGTTCTTTCCTAAATCTACTTTACTCCTGGCCTTTGTCGGCTTTTAAGGGATCTCAGGGTTCCTCCCATTCTGTGAGTAGGCCCTGGGGGAATCATCTCGCTCCTGGATCCAGCAGATCCCTTTTGATAGACACCCTCGCCCGCTCCCCTTAGAGGGATCATCTCCAGAGGGCCTGGGGGGAAAGACGTGGAGTCCATATCTATCTTCCCGATGAACCCTGCAGATCATTCTGGTAAAAGCTGCAGGTCCCTCACATGTGTGGCCATGGTGTGGACTCCCTACTCTGATTGGTTGGAGGACGCTTCTCCTCCACACCAGACATGGCTTCACGAGCACCGAGTGAGCGCATTTACCGCGTTCACATGGGCACCTCTGCCTAAACAGAGGCGCCCCTCAGGGCTGGGGGATCGGGTCTTTAAGAATGCGCCTTTCCTTTCACTCTTTAAACTGTTTTTACGTCAACTACATCCTTAGATCACAGAAACCGAAAGCTAATACTACCTTTTGTTTACGTCCACAGTCATCGTATTTTCTTGTTATGCGCATTAAAACTATAAAAGGATTTCCCCACCTGCGTGCTAGGAATTACCCATACTGTTCATAAAAAAAATAAAAATAAAAACACACTTTTTTTGTAATTGAAAGTTTTATTTGTCATTATTTGACAGCTAAGTTTAGGCAGCAACTGGTTTTCTTCTTTTTATTTCTGTTGCATATCCTTTAAATGAAAAATAAAAAATTAATCATCACACCAGTTTTCTAAGCTGGGCTCTACCGGCTTTGCCAATGCTTGTTTAATTAGCTAAGTCTTATACGCCAATCGACAAACTCCTGGTAGCAGGATAGGCTTTTCCCAACATGCAGGAAATCCATATTTAAACAGTTATTACTAAGCGGAGAAGTTTGATAGCCAAGTACAGTAACATGGGTCCTTGACAGAAGGAAATCCCAGAGCCGATAAGCTTGGGCGGGCTCGAGACGCACACAGGGCAAGGCCGTGTGACCCAGAGGACATAACTCTGTGGACCCGGAAGTGAAAGCGCCTGCACGGTGGGGCGCCCCGCAGCGCTACAATTGTAAACACAAAGCGCCTCGTCAGCACTTGAACCCCGCCGGCTGTTATCTCGCCGGCCCCGCTGCCCGGGGCTTCTTGGCGGCCTCCAGACTCTGCTGCGCGCAGCACTATCCAGGCGCTGCTTGAAGGAAGTGGAAACCCTCGCAGCGCTAATAAACTCCAGATGTCACTGACAGAGCGGATATGTCCGTCCGAGGCCGATAATGATAAACATGGGCACGAGGAGCTGGACTCGGAGGAATTAAATCAAAACCTCGTGTTCTGCTCCTGCCAGAGCGGACAGCAGTGTCACTCAATGAAAGAGGGTCACAAGGATCGTCGTGGGCTGTATGCCAGCGACGCTTTAGTGGAGGTGGGAAACTGCACCTCCTGTAACCGAGTGTCACTGTCGCAAAACTCGATTTGCGAAACCGTGGAAATGGAATTCGACATTTCACCCGTTGCCATCTTGGCACTGAATAACCGAAGTATATTGTTATCCAAATCAATGGTACTCATTTTATCGATCTCAGATGGATGAAAGGCTGAGTGGACCCGCCGGGGACCTCAGATGGATGAAAGGCTGAGTGGACCCGCTGGGATTTGAACCTGTGACTAGGAGGTCGTACACAGGCCGCTACAGTGGAGGCATTAGCCCACTGAGCCACCAGACCGGGCTGTCCCATCTTCACCGAACGGAGACTACCTCTATTTAAAAGTCAGATCTTTGGCTGTGGCTGTGACTGACCTCCTGCGATGTTTTACTCGGAGCTTTAAGTGGGCCGGGTCTGAGACCCGGCAGAAACTAAAAACGGACATTGAAACGGGTCTTTATCGGGACCTATATCTATGGCCTTAACTTTAGAGGCAAAGCGACTCCCTAATTTCGGAATAAATTTGAAAACATTAAGGTAATTCATTTCCGAAATTTAATTTCAGTTAATGTTTCACGTTTTTCTTAATCTTAACCTTTAGCTTTCACTGGCGAAGAATGTTTTCCATTTCCAAAATGATGATGTATTTATTTTAAATTTAGCCTATTCTTGTATAGCGCATACTGTGAACGGGCCACGATTAGAAGCTCTGGAGTTGAGGCTGAAAGCAGTGCGAGTTTCACACAGTGCCTGTCAGTGAGCCAGGAATGTGCTCAGAGTAGATGGCCATCCAATCCTTGGCCTCTCTGCAAATTGCACTGCACAATATTCACTTATTCCAGTTGCAATTATGAGTTTGTGCGAATGTGTGTTAAGGAGGAACACAGATGTCCAAATTCAATCTCATAATTAAGTCATTTTCAATATTAATTATTTCCCCCAAAAATCATTGACAAAGCCAGTAGCCCTGGCTAGTTGTACGTGTTTGTCAGTTGTTGTGTTATATATCTGGATACAAGAACAGAAATCTTAAGAGACAAAGCAAAATACTGTTGAGGTGGCGCACTATGGAAATCACAGAAATGTAATATACATGTTTGTGCCACACCCTAAGGACATAGGCCACGCCCCTTTTAGAGACCCCCTCCCACCCCCACTTTTTTGCATCCCACTTAAGGCCCTGCTGTAACTGCTTGCAAAAGGAAATCTTAGTTATTCCTCTTAGAGCATCTTTTTAGGTCTGGCATCACAGCACAGCTGCTGCTAGACCTTATGTGATCAACAAAAAGTGGTGTTAAGCACTAATGAGACATGGCGTTTGGCTCCGCCTACATGTGGACTGCCCTAACTTCAGCATTTGTTTTGCAGAACTTGCATCCTTCTGCTGAAAAGGGGTGCTAATACAGCACACTATGCCTTGCTAGAAAGCTTATGCTTAAAATAGAAGGCCTTGGTGGCCTAGCTCCGAGGCAAGATGGCCGTGTAGTGCCACGGCTCCGCCTATAACCTCCTCCCACACAATATTCCTGTCATATATCCTGCCATCAAGCACCATCACCTGACTCCCTGCGACCAGTGGACCCGGCCCCTGCCTCGTGGGGCCCCGGCGCTGTCTCCGATCCGGAGAAACGAGCCCCGTCGCATTGGGGCCTAGGAGCATCTGTGCAGCCGGGGAGTGGAGTGAGCCTGGACGCCGGAGCGGCTCCGAGGTGTGGACGGCCGCTGCTCACCGGAGGTTGCCTGGACGCTGCAGTCGCTTGGAAGCCGAACTGGGTGTTTCCTCTGGAGGGTGAGAGACACACCACACGGCGGGCAGCGGCGCCGATATTGGCCCGTCTGTTAAATTACAGAGACAGAGACACCATCCTCCAGGCCGCCAGGGTCGCCCCCCCCGGTTCGACTGGACAACGCACATATAACCTTTTTCCCAGACTTCACCCGCGGGGTGCAGATGCGACGGCGCACATTTCAGGAGGTCAAAAAGCGGCTGCGCGCCAGAGACTTGAAGTACGCCATGCTCTTCCCCGCGAGGTTGCGGGTGGAGGCGGATGGGAAAACCCATTTCTTTGACCATCCGGACGCCACCTCTGACTAGCTGGGCGGTCGGGGGGACCCGCGGAGGCCTGGCCCCTCGGACGGCTGAGACACGGGGAGTGCCGTGCAGGTCTCCGATTACCGATGATGAAGTCGCCGTCTCCTGCTGTGAGTGGGCCTATTGGGAGGGCTCCGCGAGGCGATCGGATGCAGGACTATGCACAGTGCTATGATATTGCGTGACTTTGCATATGTCGACCCTCTTGCATCATGGCTTGGATGTATTAACACTTGGGAGTGAGGTTCGGGGAACTGCTACAGCCTCCCCTCGCGTTCTTCCTGTAGCTGGTTTTCTTCTATTTTTGTTGTTTTCTTTCCTTTCCCTTTATCGTGGGCGACAGGCACTCTGCATTCTTGTTTTGATGGGTAGTTTGAAGCCCAGAGTGCAGGGCAGCAGGGAGGGGGGGTGTTGGGGGGGACTGTTTGTGTTCTTGGTTGATATGTACGATTTTACGTTTGATGGCATAGTGTTTCACTCTACATCGCTAGTTCACTCATTGCCGACACACAAATGGGTACGCAACGCAACAAGGAATTCAAAATCCTAAGTTGGAACGTTAACGGGTTGGGGGACAAAATTAAGCGGGTGTGGTTACCCAGCACATAAAAAGACTGTCCCCGGACGTAGTCCTACTCCAGGAAACGCATCTCATAGGTAACAAATGCAGAGCAATGTGCAGGTGGGGTTATTCGATGGTGGCGCATGCTGGCTTCACGTCTAGTTCGAGAGGAGTGGGGATCATGGTTAAAAACTCATTCCCGCTGTCTGTCACATCCTCCTATGTAGACGACCGTGGCCGTTACGTGGGTGTGGCCGGCACGTGGGAAGGGCATACCCTAACCCTTCTTTCAATACATGTACCCCCAGGGTTGCAGTCAACTACATTTACTGACCTTAGTGCTCTACTACTTACCCTACCTGTGGGGCATCTTGTCATGGGAGTGGATTTTAACTCTGTCGTGTCAGGCGAACTGGACAGACACCCGCCGCGTCAAATGCCCCAGACGACACACTCACTCTCAAATTTTCTGGATGCGATGGGTTTAGTGGACTTATGTAGAACATACCACCCGGACAAAATACAGCACACTTTCTACTCTAACGCACACCGCAGCCTCTCCCGATTAGACTACATGATTGCCCCCGCCTCCCAGGTTGCTCATATCCACGAAATTAGGCACCTTCCAAGGGGTATATCTCATCACTCCCCTCTTTGGGCCCATATGGTTCTAGATCATAAACAAGTAGGTCGCATTGACCCCATAAATCCCTGGCACCTCAAAAACCCCAAGATACGGAGGGATCTGATCAAGACTATTGATGATTACTTCACAGATAACGAGCATTCGGTAGATTCCCCGCAAATACTATGGGAAGCGTTTAAAACTGTGCTCCGAGGACAGGCCCGGTCTCTCATTGCGGGGGAAAAAAAGGAAAGACTGAAAGACATCTCAGACGTTGAACATCGGGTGCACCAACTTGAGCAGACCGTTAACTCCAATCCTACACCTGAGGCGATGCATGAACTGCGACTCTGTCAGGATGAATATCGGGCCCTGGTCACTGACCGCGCCAAAACACTGGGACAGGAAAAACTGGGCCGTATATACGATTGGGGAGACAAAGCGGGGAAACTGATTGCCTGGCTCGATAGAAGAGAGCGTGCTAGCCGACTAGTCCCTGAGCTCAGGGGAGTGGACGGTATCCCTGTTACGGACCCCCAAGAGATAGCCACACAATTCGCAGCCCACTATGCTACAGTATATACGTCGGTGGCCCCTCACACAGTTGAGGACTCCCTAGACCTACTCAGGGACATCTCCCTTCCTACTCTTTCGGAGGCGGACCGTCAATTCCTGGATAGCTCCCTCTCCACTGAGTAAATCGCTATAGCCATACGAGCATTGCGGCCGGGTAAAGCTCTGGGCCCCAACGGTCTCCCTATTGAGCTGTACAAGCTTCGCCCGACAAACTAGGACACTATCTACGGTCCATGTACACCTGCAGCCTGGAGACGGGGATATTACCTCTGGACCAACGCTTGGCCACGATTGTTACCATACATAAGGAGGGGAAGCCTAAAACAGATTGCTCATCCTATCGGCCTATCTCATTACTAAACGCCGAGCCCAAAATACTGGCTAAGGTACTTGCTAATCGACTGGTTAAGGTTGTGGTGGATCTAGTCCATCCCGATCAGTCAGGCTTTATGCCCAGACGGAATACCGCCTTGAACTTGCGTAGAGTACACGGGGTGCTGGGGAGGGCCCCCACAATACGAGAAGATGCGATCATAGCCTCCTTAGATGCCACTATGGCGTTTGACACCCTTGAATGGGCTTATCTATTTGCAGTGCTAACAAAACTTGGCATGGGTCCGATCTTTATCAGCTGGGTGAAACTCCTCTACGCCGCTCCTATGGCACAGGTAGTCGTCAATAATAGAAAATCTGCCCCCTTAGAGCTTGGTCGTGGCACCCGCCAGGGCTGCCCCCTTTCTCCCCTCCTGTTCGCTCTGGCCCTCGAACCCCTTGCAGCATGGATACGCAACAACGTGGGCTGCGGTGGGCGCCGGGATGGGAGGACAGAATATTCCTCTACGCGGACTACGTTCTCCTCTACCTCGCATCCCCCAAGAGATCCCTTACTATCCTACTCGACATCCTAGACATCTTTGGGAGATACTCTGGCTTCCGAATCAACTGGCAGAAGTCACTCATATATGTCCTGAGCGGTAGCACCCCGCACCTGCCCCGAAACTGCCCTATATCGATCGCGACGGAAGGATTCAGATACCTAGGCATATTTGTCTCTTTAGATCCTGCGCTCCGATATGCATGTAACTTGACCCCACCCCTGCACCGCCTGAAAAGCGACATTCTACACTGGAAATCGCTCCCTATCTCCATGCTGGGTAGGGCGGCATTGTTCAAAATGATGTCTTTACCGCGCTTCCTCTACGCATTACAAAATGCCGCGGATCCCGTTCCCAATTCTTACTTTGGGGAAATAGAGAGCCTTCAGAGGACTCTCCTTTGGGGAGGAAGGCCACGCATAGTATTATCTAAGCTCACGCTTGGCTGGTACGACGGCGGAATTGGACTGCCTGATATAAAAAGATACTATTGGGCAGCTCATTTGATCGCGATAAATCATGGCACCTACGGCCCCCCCGATGCCCCGGGATATCGTATGGACCGCTGGCTCTTGCCTAGCGGGGCGTACGGTCGAGCACTATACTCCACTCCGGGTAAGTTCTCCCTGACTGGGCCAACCAAGCACACAACCAAGATATGGCACACTGCGACACAGTCACTGGGCTGGGCCAACCGATTAACGCTTGCTACTCCGCTATGGGACTCACAAACACTGGGATACCTGGGAAACTCAAAGGGGTTTGATAAGTGGGACCTGATCGGTATTTCCAAAATCTGTGATCTCTGGGAGGCGGGGGGAATAAAGCCGTTCAGTGCTTTGCAGACTCAATACGCACTTGCTGACTCTGAGCGGTTCAGATATCTCCAGGTCCGGCATGCACTGCGGACCGCACTGCCGGGAGACACCTCACCACCTGATAGCACCCCCCTGGAAGACAGACTCCTTGATGGACACCTGCCCGAGCGGGCCATATCCCTGACTTACAGGAAGCTGATCAATAACATGCGGGACCCTTTAACCATACTGAGAGAGAAGTGGGCTGGGGACGGTGTAGAACTAGATGATGAGCGGTGGCAGACAGCGGTCTCATCCCCTAAAACAGTTGCAATATCAGCAAGGCTCCGCCTAGTGCAACTCAAAATATTGCACAGAATATATTTAACAGGGCCGCAATTGGTGCACATGGGGAGGCAAACTGACGGGTCCTGCAGACGGGGATGCACCCAGCCAGGTATTTTCATACACATCATATGGCAATGTGGGGTAATTCAGGAGTACTGGCAGAAGATACACTCGATTATTGGTGAAGTCCTGGGGGTTGAACACCGGCCGGAGGCTCCTAGGTGTCTCCTTAATATCTGGGAACCCACGGACCTCAACGCCTACGCCATACAATGGGTCACGCTTGCTTGTATGATAGCTAAAAGAAATATTGCACAGCACTGGGGGGCCCCGCAAGCACCCAAAATTGCGGAATGGAAAAAGGACCTTGATTGGTGCATGCAAAGGGAAAAATCGGTCTACATTGCGAGGGGTTGCCCATGGAAGTGGTCTAAGATTTGGTCCCCTTGGAATTTGTACAGAGGTGAAATATGTGCCCCCCCCCCCCAGATTGAACGATTTAGATGTCTCCCCTTCCCCGTAACTTCAACGGCAAAAGTATATTGTCTATGTATGAAACCTTGTGTTTGCCACTGCCTATGTTGTGACACTGTGAACCTATGCCTTGTTGTTGATGTCTTTATAATAAAAAGAGTTATAAAAAAAAAAAAAATAGAAGGCCTTAATAAGTGATAATGGCAAATCAGTGATGCTATGTGTCGGATGCCATAGGTCTGACCTGTTTATTATGAAAAAGCAGCAGGCCTGGGTTATTAATTGTAAAATAAATAGGTTTAAGCCAATAGGCCCTTAAGGGTGAATTGTTATCACACTGTGTTAAAGCCCGTAGAGAGGTATTTTCTTTTTAGGAATTTCACCACAATGGGCAGGGGCTTTGGTGCTGGTCATGCACGTCCCTCTGACAAACCCTGGTTGCTGTGTGAGAATCCCCACTAGGCCCTGAGGGGTGCATATGGTGTCGCCAGCTGTAAGGTTGTGCATATTTGTAATTTTATGACTGTCTGCCTGATGTTGCTTTGCCGGAGAGCTCATCCCCAGTCCAGTAGGCCTGACTTGTTTATGGTGCAAGCCAATGAGAAGCGTGGCATGGTATGCCGGATTGGTACACTGGGGAAAGTTCTATCAAATGACATAGGTCGGGTTCATCTGTTATGAAAAGTCCGAACAAAAGCAGAATGCCGGACTTATCTATTGTGAAAAGCAAGCCTTAAAGACAAAGGCTTTCAAGGGTGTGTAGATAATTGGGACAGTGTGGTAAGAATCTCTCAGATTATTGTAGGGGTGGGGTGTTGGCTCATTGGTCACTCCTCCACAGACAAACTCTGGGGGTGGAAGAACTGCATTCTGATATTCTGTCTTAGGCCCTGTCAGAGAAGACATATATTATACAACTCTAATTTTGTACATATATGCAATTGTAAACATAGTAAATATCTGTGTTTACTAAAGTATCTTTTAGATCTGGCCTGACCAGCTTTACCGGTCAGCGAGGCTCATATAATGAAATAAATCATCAAATACACACACATCTGTGCAAAGAGAGGCGGAGTCAACTCTCTCTGGCCATTGGTGATTCGAGTCCCATTCAGATTTTGTTTCCACTCATGACAGCATATAGCATGGGGAAAGGGTCAGCCACTACAGCCATCAACTGAGGTCCCTGGGAGTGTGGAATGTGCCTGATCACATTCTCATTCACCTGACAGCAAGTGATCCTCAGTGCTAAGGCTGATGTTCCAGTCTTTTAGATTGCATTTCTTTTTTTAAAATTTCTTCTTTCACTTATTTCCTTCTCCATTTTTTAAATTTGGATTTTGCATGTCAAGACTGATGCTACATAAAAGCAGCATGTCAGCCATCTTGAATGTGCACTACACCGATACACTGGGTACAATGTCATTCTAAGATGGCCACCAAGTGGGATGTTTATTGGACTACCAACTAGGATGGTATTGTGCATGTTTTGCTATTACAAGATGGGCAACATGTTGATGCCCCGAAGGAACTTCAAAACAATGATATACTACACAGAAACGATTCCAAGACGGCCCTCCTATAAAATGTTTCATGTTAAGCTTTTGGTTTTATTGCAAACTCATGCACACTGTGTTTTTGATTACAGGTAAGTGGGAGAAAAAAAAAAAGAACGAGTCACTGGGGGGATGAATGGATGCACAAATAAAAGTATGAGTGACAGAGTGCACGTGTGATGGGATACGGAGTGCCTGAACTCGCCAATGACAGTAGAGGCACATAAGCCAGATCAACAGATTAGCCAATATGGTTTTAACATTACCAAGATATCTGATAAGACCATAATGACGTACTCCTTAATGAAGTAGAGTCCTGATCTAACCTTACTAGTGCCTTCAGAGGACGCCTACTCTCCAAAAGATGTCTGACCTTTTTAGAGGACCACCGTGTGGCCAGAAACGAGTCCTGCTAGTATCATCAATGCTTTTAGTCAATCAATACATTTATAGAGTGCGCTGCTCACCCGTGAGGGTCTCAAGGCGCTGAGGGGAGGGGGGGGGGGGGGGGAGGGGGTACTGCTACTGCTCGAAAAGCCAGGTCTTGAGGTGTTTCCTGAAGGTGAGATGGTCCTGGGTCAGTCGTAGGTGGGTGGATAGGGAGTTCCACGTCTTGGCAGCCAGGTAAGAGAATGATCTTCCTCCGGAGGTGGTTCTGCGAATCCGTGGTACGCTGGCAGGGCGAGGCTGGTGGAGCGGAGCTGGCGGGTTGGAGTGTGGAACGTGAGGCGGCTGTTGAGGTATTCGGGGCCCGTGTTGTGGAGCGCTTTGTGTGCGTGGGTGAGGAGCCTGAAGGTGATCCTTTTGCTGACGGGAAGCCAGTGCAGTTCTCTCAGGTGGGCAGATATGTGGCTGTGGCGAGGGATGTCGAGGACGAGTCGTGCGGATGCGTTCTGTATGCGCTGGAGCCTTTTCTGAAGTTTGGCTGTGGTTCCTGCGTAGAGGGCGTTCCCGTAGTCCAGTCGGCTGGTGACGAGGGCCTGGGTGACCGTCTTTCTGGTTTCGTTAGGGATCCACCGGGAAATCTTTCGGAGCATGCGCAGGGTGTTGAAGCATGAGGAAGAGATGGCGTTGACTTGCTTGGTCATCGTGAGGGAGGAGTCCAGGATGAATCCCAGGTTGCGTGCGTGGTTAGTGGGTGTCGGCGCGGTGCCCAGTGCTGTGGGCCACCAGGAGTCGTCCCAGGCGATGGGGATGGTCCGAGGATGAGGACCTCTGTCTTGTCTGAGTTCAGTTTGAGACGGCCGAGTTTCATCCATTCCGCGACGTTTTTCATTCCTTCCTGGAGGTTGGATTTGGTGGTGGCTGGGTCTTTGGTGAGGGAGAGTATCAGCTGGGTGTCGTCGGCGTATGAGTTGATGTTGAGGTTGCGTGCGATGGCGTCGAGGGGGCTCATGTAGATATTGAAGAGGGTAGGGCTGAGTGGGGAGCCTTGGGGTACGCCGCAGATCTCGGTGGCCGCTGAGCGGAAGGGAGGAAGGTGGACTCTCTGGGTTCTGTCGGAGAGGAACGAGGTGATCCAGTCCAGGGCATTACCTTGGATCCCGACGATGTGGTGGCGGGTTATTAGGATGCGATGGCAGACTGTATCAAAGGCTGCTGAGAGATCTAGGAGGATGAGAGCGGTTGTTTCCCCGTTGTCAAGCAGGGTCCTGATGTCGTCGGTGGCTGCGATGAGGGCGGTCTCGGTGCTGTGGTTGGCTCGAAATCCGGACTGGGATGGGTCGAGGGAGCCATTTGCCTCGAGGTACGCTGTCAGCTGTTTATTGACGGTCTTCTCGATGACTTTAGCAGGGAAGGGAAGAAGGGAGATGGGGCGGAAGTTCTTGAGGTCTTTAGGGTCCACCGTGGGTTTCTTCGTTATGGCGTTGATCTCAGCGTTCTTCCAGCTCTCTGGGAAGGTGGCGGACGTGAGGGAGTTGTTTATGATGTTACAGAGGTGGGGTGCGATGATGGAGTCGGCTTTGTTGAAGATGTGGTGAGGGTATGGGTCGGAAGGAGAGCCGGAGTGGATGGTGTTCATAACGTGGGTGGTGTCTTCAGTGCTGATGGGAGTTCAGTTGCTGAGGGTGGTTGTCAGGGGCGTTGGTTCTGTGGTTGGGGGCGGAGTCTGAGTCTGAGCGCCGAAGCTGTTGTGTATGTCAGCGATCTTGTGGTGAAAGAACGTGGCGAGGGAGTTGCAGAGGTCTTGTGACGGTGTGATGTCGTTGCTGTTGGCGCTGGGGTTGGTGAGCTCTTGAACGATGCTGAAGAGTTCCTTGCTGTTGTGTATGTTGTTGTCCAGCCGCTCTTTGAACGATGTCCTTTTGGTGGTGCGGATCAGCTGGTGGTGTTTGCGTTTTTGAGGGCAGTCCGGTTTTCTGTCGTCTGTTCGTGGCGCCAGGTTTTCTCGAGGGTTCGCCATGATTTCTTCAATTCTTTGAGGTCGTTGGTGAACCATGTGGCGTGCCTGTTGCCGGGCTTGCCTGGAGGGTTCTTCAGTGGTTCAAGGGTGTCGGCGCAGTTGATGATCCACTGTGTGAGGTTGCGGGCTGCGTCGTTGGTGTCCGTGGTGTTGATTGGTGGGTTCTGGGTCAGTGATGTGGTTAGCTGGTCTGTGGTGACTTTGCTCCAGCATCTGCGGGGGATCTGTTGCGGGTGGTGGTGGAATGTGGTCTTCTTGTAGGTGAAATGGATGCAGCTGTGGTCAGTCCAGTGTAGTCCGGTGGAGTGGCTGAAGGTAACGTGGTCGCTGGCAGAGAAGATGGTGTCGAGCGTGTGGCCGGCGTAGTGGGTGGGGGTGTTCACCAGTTGCTTGAGTCCGAGGTTGGCGAGGTCGTCTAGCAGGGTGGTGGTGTTGTTGTCGTTGTTGTTGTTCTCCAGGTGGAAGTTCAGGTCCCCTAGGAGGATGTAGTCTGATGAGGCGAGGGCATGCGGGCTGATGAGGTCGGCGATGGCTTCACTGAATTGAGTGAATGGGCCCGGGGGTCTGTAGAGGAGGGTTCCTCGGAGGGTGGTCTTGGGGTCGGTGCGGATCTGGAAGTGTAGGTGTTCGGCGGTGGCGAGGGTGTCTTCGGAGTTAGTCGAGACGCTGATGGTGCTCCTGTGGATGATGGCGATTCTTCCTCCGGTTTGGTTGACGCGGTCCTTTCGGATGATCTTGTAGCCGTCCGGGATGGCTATGTCGGGGGCGGAGGAGGCGTTCATCCAGGTTTCCATGAGGAAAGCGACGTCTGGCGCTGTTGTGTCGAGGAGGTCCCATAGTTCGACCGCGTGCTTGTGGACGGAGCGGGTGTTGAGCAGGATGCACTTGAGGTGGTTGTTGTTGCCTGGTCCGGATGGTGGCGTGAAGTTTCGGACGCAGGTGAATTTGCAGTCTAGACAGGAGAAGGGTCTGTGGGTGCGCTTCGTGGTGGCAGGCAGGTGGTCGTCCGGTGTTGAGGGCGGCGGTGTTGTTTCTCAGTCGGGTTTCCTGGCTTCGGCGGGGGCCAGGGGTTCTGGCACTGGGCGCGGTCCAGGTGCAGACGGGCGCAGACGGGCTTGCCTTTGCCTTGCGCGGCCTCCATATGAGGGGCTGTGGGAGGGAGGAGCAGCTGGGAGGCAGGAGTGGGGCGGCCAATGGGATACCAGGGGGGCGGGGTCGCAAGGGACGCAGCGGCGGGAAGCGTGAGGGAGCGGGTGGGTGACAGAAGGCAAAAGGGGGCAGGGGGAAAGGGCACAAAGTGGAAAACGACAACAATAGTAAAACAAAGTAAAACATAAGCAGCAACAAGTAAAAGGCGGAATCAGAGTCATGGAGACACAAGAAATAAACAAGCACAGGCAATGCAAGGCCGACCTCGGTGGGGAGAGGCGGTCAGATCACAGCGGGTAGTGGCAGCGGGACAGCGGCACAGAAGGACCGTGTGGCGGCTGGGGGGGCGACCTACCTGGTGACAGGGTCAAGGGTCGCTCCCTTCACCACCGCGCGGCCTCCATATGAGGGGCTGTGGGAGGGACGAGCAGCTGGGAGGCGGGAGTGGGGCGGCGGGGCCGCAAGGGACGCAGCGGCAGGAAGCGCGAGGAATCGGGTGGGTGATACAGAAGGCAAAAGGGGGCAGGGGGGAGAGGGCACAAAGTGAAAAACGACAACAACAGTAAAACAAAAGCGGCAACAAGTAAAAGGCGGAATCGGAGTCACGGAGACACAAGAAATAAACAAGCACAGGCAATGCAAGGCTGACTTCGGCGGGGAGAGGCGGTCAGATCACAGCGGGTAGCGGCAGCGGGACAGCGGCACAGGAGGACCGTGTGGCAGCTGGGGGGGGGGGGGGGCGACCTACCTGGTGACAGGGTCAAGGGTAAGCATGACCAGGAGACAAGGCACTGCCCATGCACAGGAGGGAGAACAAACCTAATCAAAGGAGGATGGGTGTACAGGAATCTGACTCAATTCCTCTTCTCTTCAAGGGGCCAAGGAGACAAGTTGTCTCTTTCCAAGTCGACAATAAGGTTCCCAGATGCTTTTCAAGCCTTTTTCAGGCACGCATTCCTAAATTCAGAGAAGAAAACTGCTCCAATGTAGGCAACAGTTGTGGGCTTACCTCTTTAAAGAACACTACATCACAATACATTAACTGTCTACAACCACACCTGGTCTCCTACTACTCTGACTTTGTCTTCAGTCATGTATAGCGCTGTGCTGCCTTCTGGCTAGGTTGCGCTATAGAAATGCCATATACATCCCTACATACATACAGAGCATTGACACAATGTAGCTGAGAAGTAAGAGGAGAGCTAAACAGAGCAGTGCGAGTGCTGGCATGAATAAAGTGTGGGATTTATTCAAGTGGTCCACTTAGCCAAAGCTTCATTTGATGCAGCAGACAAGACCTGGGACAATCCTGAGCACCGTAATTCTGAACATGATGATGCACATAGGATAAATATCAAGAAAAGCTGAAATGAACATGGGCTGACAGACCATCAGCTTCAATAGTGAGATAATCTTTGGCAATATGGAGCATTTTTGAGGCTATACATCAACAGCCCTTGAAGGGAAGCACAGACTGGCAATGCCCTTGGGGATGAAATGCACTGCTGTATTGGCAAAGTGCACATGAGATCTATGAAATAGTTAGAAAGATTCTGGCAAGACAGAAGCAAGACAGTTGGTTCAGGGAGGTCAGAGACACCACTTTTGTCACGATTTCTGGTCCAGTAGATAGAAGCATGATCTTGCTGGAAAACGTTCATGAAGTGGGCAAGCAGTGAAGAGTTCCACCACATGGGATCTCCGTACTGAAATGGAACCCAAGACGAGCCATGAAGAGGACGAAAAGAGAAGAGTCATACCATATGGGATCTCCGTAGTAAAGCAGAATCCCTGAGCAGTCTTGAAGGGGGCCAGCAGCGAAGAGTCCCTCCACATGGGCTCTCCGCACTGAAATGGAATCCAAGAAGAGCCATTAAGAGGACAAGAAGGGAAGAGTCCCACCACATGGGATCTCAGTGCTCAAATGGAATCCAGGCCGAGACATGAGGAGGACGAGAAGGGAAGAGTCCCACCACAAGAGATCGCCGTACTGAAATTGAATCCAGGCCGAGACATGAGGAGGACGAAAAGGGAAGAGTCCCACCACACGGGATCGCCTTACTAAAATGGAATCCAGGCCGAGACATGAGGAGAATGAGAAGGGAAGAGTCCTACCACATGGGATCTCAGTGCTCAAATGGAATCCAGGCCGAGACACGAGGAGGAAGAAGGGAAGAGTCCCACCACATGGGATAGCCGTACTAAAATGGAATCCAGGCTGAGACATGAGGAGAACGAGAAGGAAAGAGTCTCACCACATGGGATCTCAGTACTAAAATGGAATCCAGGCCGAGACATGAGGAAGACGAGAAGGGAAGAGTCCCACCACATGGGATCTCCGTACTGAAATGGAATCCATGAGCAATCATGAAGGGTGCCAGCAGCGAAGAGTTCCTCCACATGGGCTCTCCGTACTGAAACAGAATCCAGGAGGAGTCAAATAGGATAAGCAGTATAGCGTTCCACCACATGGGCTCACCATATCAATCAATTGTGCGATACTTGTCTAGTCTGGCTTATCACCCGTGAGAGTATCAAGGTGCTGGCTAGCAGGTTTCAGTTGAAGAGCCACGTCTTGATTTCCTCGCCGACGTCGGTCAGCGAGGGCAAAGTTCAGAGGTGGGCGGCGTTCCAGGGCTTGGCGGCGAAGTGGGAGAAGTAGCATTCTCCAGTGCAGTGGTGGATGCGCGGTATCTGTGCGAGGTGAGCAGAGCAGAGGTTTCTGAATAGTTGGTGGAAGTTGAAGCAGTGGTTTAGGTTTGCAGGTCCTTGGTCGTGGTGCACTTTGTAGGTGTGGGTCAGCAGTTTGAATTTACATCTTTTCTGGATGGCGAGCAAGTGGAGATTCCGGAGGTGCTGGGTGATGTGGGTCATTTTGGGCAGGTTGAGGATCAGTCTGACTGAAGTCTTCTCATGAGTTTGTTGATGGTGCCTGCATGGAGTGCGTTGCCGTAGTCCAGGCGGCTGGTGATGAGAGCCTGCATCACTGTGTTTAAGGTGCTGATGGGGAGCCATATGAAGGTTCTGCAGAGCATGTGGAGAGTGTGGAAGCAGGCTGAGGAGACTAAGTTGACCTGTTACATCATGGAGAGTTCACTGTCCAGGATGTTACCAAGATTGCGGGACTGGTCTTTCACAGTGGGCGTGGGCCCGAGTTCCGATGGCCGCCAGGAGTTGTTCCAGAGGGAGATGTGGCTGCCGAAAATCAGCACCTCGGTTTTGTCCATGTTGAGCTTCAGGCAGTTGTCCTTCATCCAGGCAGAGACGTTCTTCACGTAGTTGTGAAAGGTGGACTTCGTAGTGTCGGGGCCTGCTGAGAAAGAGGATGAGAGGGTTGTTGTAGGAAATTATGTTGATGTTGTGGGTCCTGACGATGTCTGCTAGCAGATTCATGTAGATGTTGAAGAGGGTTGGACTGAAGGACGATCCTTGAGGGGATGCCGCAGATGGTGTGCTTGGGTTGTGAGGTGAAGGGCGGAAACAGATTTCAAGAGGAGTCACAAAGAGGACGAGTAGAGACTAGTACCATCACATGGGCTCTCCGTACTGAAACAGAATTGAAGAAGAGTCATGAAGAGGTCGAGCAGGGAAGAGTCCAACCACATGGGCTCTTCGTACTGAAACAGAATCCAAGAGGAGTCATAAAGAGGACGAGCAAAGAAGAGTCCCTCCACATGGGCTCTCCATACTGAAACAGAATTGAAGAATAGTCACAAAGAGAATGAGGAGGGTCGAGTCCCATCATATTGGCTCTCCGTACTGAAACAGCATCAAAGAGGAGCCATGGAGACTGCTACAGAACCAGGCATTGGGTGTTGTAAGCAAATTAGTTACAACATTCATAATGGAAATAACAGTCAAGCCTTGAAAAAAGTGTGTTACTGCATCTACAGATCTACGGCTTCACAGGACGACAGGAATTTCAATTAATTTGAATTGAGCTATTTGACGAGGTAGCCATAGAACCACCTGTCGCTAGAGCGATCAGTGTGACCCACTTGGTATTGAACAAGGCCTCCCACACAGCTACATGAAAAAGCCAGGTTTTACACTGGAAGAAGGAAGAATGGGGCAATGTGGTAAACAGGCAGGAGCAATGATGCCTTTAATAACCTCAGTACAAAAACCAAACGCCTTTCAAAGGAAGATTTGTCACAGAGCAAGACATTTGAGCCTGGAGCTGTAGACACAGGGGTGCAATAGTAGAGATTAAGTTAAGGTATCTCTTCTTGTATATATCGGCATTTATATAGCTCTAGCCGAGAAGGTGGATGGTACACTACTGGGTGTATAGTGTGGCTTTACATCCTTGAATAATTCTATTACAGAACATTTCACGTGGTTACATCTTTAGGCACAGGTAGATTCAGTGATGTGCCTAAAATCACTTAACTTTCAGTCAGCTGCCAAGGCCGGGATTCGAGGGAGAGTCCCCAAGCCGACGTCACAGCTACTAGACATTGTCAAGGAGAAGTCCTGCTAAACCACCTCTTAACATAGAAACGAAGGAGAGTTTTAAGTCATAAGTAGTTACCAAAATTGTCAGCGCAGTAGGGCCTGACGACCCATAGATGTTGGAAATGTCTAATTTGGCACCAGCCAGGTCTCCTTATAAGGGGCTAAATCACAGCGGGCTCAAGGCGACTGCAAAAAAGGAGATTCAGAGCATTAGAAAATGCCCGGTGGAATAAAAGGCAGCCTGGCCCTGTATACTGCCACTCCCTTTTAAAAGCAAAGGTATTAAAAAAGGAAAATGAAAAACAGTACCTCGTATTCTCTACCTGCCCAGCATTTGCAGACGGAATGTACAGTCCAAGATTGCTTCTCCTCCTCTGGACAGTTTGTTCTTCTTTCGTTGACACCACTCTTACACAATAAATTAATTCTGGCCTGGCACAAGTACCAGGCTGTTCAATGCATCAGTAAGCCCAGCACATTGTCTTCCATTCACCCACTTCAAGCCTGGCACAACCAGCCTTCCCAGGGGTGGGAACCACAGAACTTTCATGCACTCATGTGTAAAGCAGCATTCGATGGATCAAGTAGTGGATGGTTAAAAAAAGCCCAACAGACCAGAACTCAAAGGCAAAAGAGTAATATATGTGCATTAATAAATATACAGTAGCAATACAGACTAAAATATAAGATTTTTTAACAAAATGAAAAACGTTAGTGCGCCGATCCAACGGAAACCAGCTCAGACGATTAGGGTTCTCCGACTACACGTACCCACTCAACCTTCGAGGTAAATACATCTAGTCCTAGACCCGATGAGAAGGACCGAGGAAGACCACTTGTCCCCCCAATCCATCCAGCATCTCCCTGTCGTAGCGCCTCATCACCGTCTAGGTATCACAGGGACTGCATGAGCCACTAAGTTGTTGAAAGCATGCAAATTCCTAATATTTGCTTTGGATGATTCAACACAAAGTGCAGTGCAATAGCTCCAAGTAGTGTCCGAGAACAAGGACAAAATATTCTTGCCCAAGGAGGGGTTTAAAAGTCATCAATTTTAAATGTTAGCAGTTGCAATACTGGAGTTATTAGATTGTCTCTGTTTTGTCTGAAGTCAGATACTACTAATAACATAAGATCCCTATTCTTCTGGGGTCCAAGCTTCTGTCGTCTAACCTTCTGGGGTCTGTGCTCCAAAGGTCTGTGCTCTTTGGGTCGTTCCAATCCATCCATTCCTGGATTGTCCAGAGGTCTTTTTAAGTAAACTTAACAGCATTATCTATGAATGTAAACAATGCTTTCGCATCATTGGCACAGTTATGAAAGTCTACTTTTCTACCAAGTAAGAGAGAATGCAATGGTTTGACCTACAGATTGAATAATACTGGGGATCAACACCAGGCTCACAGTACTCCGAAATCCAGAAGCGATGGAGATAATGTAATGTCGTCTATGCAGACTCCTACCGGCGTGTGTCTTAGATCCATCCCTCAGCAGCCTTGGACTCTAACAGCCTCCCTCAGCCTTTAAATTATGAAACGGTGGTCCAGGATGCTGAAGGCACGGTTCAGTCCAGGGCGCTGGACCACCAAGAGGTGGCTGGTCCTTCTGCCAGTGTGTTGAATATGAAAGAGTGGTAATCCAACAGTGCTGTCTCAGAGCCTGTGTCCTTCTGAAGCTTGACTGTCATCTCTCTAGACATTTACTGTACTCAATGTGTATCTAGCACTGTAATAATGGAGCTTTCTTGTACGTCTTTCACATAGAAGGGAAGTTGGTCATTGGCTTAAAACCTTTTGGGTTGGGTCTATCTAAAGAAGCTCTTTTTTTCTGAAGGTGATTATCCTGTTGTGTGCAAATTTAGATTCCGTATATAGGTTTCCCGAATTATGCCCTTATATAGGTACAATTCACATTGCTCTTATTTGGACATAGAAATCCAGCCCTTATTTAGACATTGTCCGTACAAACCAAATACAGGCATGGCCACCTACATCCGTCCATCCACGTCACAACGAATTCTTGGAAAACCAGACCCTTAAGCCTTTAGGAATTTCCCTCAGCTTGAATATTGATTTCTCCAAGAACTCATTAAGTATGCATGAACATCTATTCCTTAGGGGTTCATTCAGGACGTTCCTCTGCCTGACTTTTACATCAATACTGGCATTCCTAGACACCTTCAAGGTATAAATATACCAGCACTTGCCCTGGCAAATTGCGGTTCCCGGAGGATTCGATCCAACCTAGACTACGCGGTTCGCCACGGCAAGTTCGGAAGGAGATCGAGTTCCAGCCTGATGCACTGATGCTGCCATCCTCCTCGCAGAGAATCCAGCTCCAGTGCTCACTGACTTCCCTTGCGGGGGTTTAGACTATCGAGTCCAGAAAAGAGATTCCAACCTCGCTCATTCCAAGGTATGGAGCTGACTAGAACTTAGAGAAACTTTTGGCAACTCTTGGCTAAACTAAAATATAGCTAGCTATACTTTAGAAATGGCACCTACTTCAAACCTCGTACTGCACTTGGGTTAGGTACACTGGGGTAGAACAATTTAGAAGCATCAGATGAGTATCACATTTTAGCTTATGTTATTTATGTATGTATTTTGATTAATCGATGTCATAGCTACAAACCATTCCATTGCAGTATTATTTTGTCTTACTGCTAACCTCGTACATATTGTACTTTGCAGTATGTCTTACGATTGTAGCAATTCATATCTCTTGCATGAGAAATACGACTGTTCAATAAACCCTTTTATTGAAACGCCTGTCTCTCTATTTCTGAGCAAACTCTGTAGAAAGGAAGCATGCACAATTGACTGAGTGAAACTGATCTATTGTTTCCACGATTCTGAGACTGTTCCGATTCTAAAGGGAAACAAAGTTGTCATGTTTATGCGGTTGTCAGAGACTAATCCCTTCTTGTATATTCGAGAAGTTTCTAGTGACCTCTGAGTTAGCTGGCGCACACAAGTAATTAAGCTTAATATACTCAATAGAGACATACTGACCTCAGTCCTATGTCAAATCTATAGTGTATGTTATTCCAATGTGCAGAGCCTATCGGGGATCTAGGCACGACACTACAATCCGGGTTCTGATTAATCAGAGGAGTTGGTATTGGGGCTCAATTTCAAGATCACCTCCATTGAACTTTCGGCTTTCCTGGCTCATCCATGTGCAATTTGCAAACAAGACCAGACATGGCAACAGGTGAGGAGGTATCCTAGTCACCCACAGGTCATTGGTGGGAGCAGAGGCATCCAACCAGGGTTCATTTTTCTGAAAAATGGCAGTAGAACACGCTCGGGCAACACCATCCTGCTGACATGAGACACTGTCAGTGGGTCACACCGTCCAGGCGCACGCTGGTAGAGTTAACACAACTTACTTCACCCTACACAGTCGGGTTTTCGTGCAACCTACTCTACTGAATCTGCTGTGCTCCTATCTACAGAAACCATCTGCAAACATGTAGATGAGGGCCAGACGGTCGCCGTAGTCCTCTTAGACCTCAGTGCCGCATTCGACACTGTAACCCATCCTACACTCCAGCGCCTCAGGAAAGGAGGTCTGGCTGGGCGAGCCCTAGAGTGGCTGGGGTCCTTCTTACATGACCTTAGTTTTCAGGTGTCTCAGCAACCACACTATTCTAGGAGCATCAAGCTGGCCCAAGAGGTCCCGCAGGGCTCCATACTCAGCCCCACTCTCTTTAATCTCTATATCACCCCATTGGCAGAGATTATTGGAAAATGTGGCATCAGTGTCGTGTCATATGCTGATGACACGCAACTGGTGGTGTCATTAACACAAGCCCATTAACACAGCCATCAACTTCTCGACCTGCCTACTAGAACTGGCGGCGTGGATGTCGAGCAACTGTTTGAAACTTAATGGCAATAAAACATAAGTGCTAGTGGTAGGCAGAGCCCCTTCGATCTGGTCCTCATCATGGTGGCCTCAGACTCTGGGACCGACCCCACCCCCCAGAGAACAGGTCAAGAACCTAGGGATGTGGCTGGACACTAAACTATCTTTTGAGAGCCAAACCAGGCAGGTGACAGGGAAATGTTTCGGGGTAATGAGAGGACTTCGGAAGACCCTTCATGTACTTCCCGTGACAGCTAGGAAAACCATGGTCCACGCTTTGGTAACCCCACATTTAGACTATGGGAACGCCCTCTATCTGGGGGCAAGTAGCAAATGTATGCACAGACTCCAATGCATTCAGAACGCAGCAGCTCGTCTCGTTCTAATGCTGCACAGGAGAGCTCCCTCTAACCAGGCCCTAGCATCCCTTCACTGGCTTCCGGTGAGGGAGAGAATTCTCTTCAAAGCACTGTGTGTTAGTCACCGCATCCTACATAGGAAAGGGCCTGCCTATCTTCATGATTTACTCACTCCCTACACTCCGGCCCACCTGCTGAGATCAAGTGGGACGGTAAAGGTTTGAATCCCGGCCATCAAAAGAGAAAGAATGGGAGGCCGATCCTTCCGTGTCCTGGCTGCCAAGCACTGGAATAATCTGCCCCTGGGTCTCCGGATGGAACCTTCGGAGACACTCTTTCGGAAAAAACTCAAGACTTGGCTCTTTCTGTCCTTAGGCCTTCCCTTCTAACTGCCTCACTGCTTTTTGCTTCTAACGAGGTCTCTGATGCCGCGGCGTGGGGACACACTAGTTAGTGTAGCCATGCGCTTTATACATTTGTTTATTATTATTATTGTTATTAACGGGGCCTGGGTGGGTCGGTATGCTGTTCTTGAGCTGCCACTGGGCGCAGCAGGCACTGAAGTTCAAAGCAATAAGTCACTAAAGGGGCATGTTTCCACCTTCCTAGGACTTCCGAAGAGTAACCACCCACCACTGCCCAAACTAAGGAGGACCAATCATTGCTCCCTTGCCTTCAACAGTGGTAAATCCCTGTGCACTACCGTCCTATCAGTCTCTGTTTCTATCATCAGGGACACAGCTTCAGTTGAAGCTGCGGCCTCAGGTGGAGGGCTGCGGCCTCAGGTGGAGGGCTGTGGCCCAGTAGGCTGACTTAGGTTAAGGGACCCACCTCTTGGTCAGTGTGCTAGAGGGAAGTCAGTTTGTGGGCTAATCCTAACAACGTCATAGGTATAGGGCGGAAGATGTGAGGATTACAACTCCCTACTCCAACTTTCTTGGCAAAGACAAGGTGTGGTTTTAGGTTTAATAAGGTGCACTCCAGTCAGAGCCCCCCCCCCCCATGTTAATTTTGTAATAATTCAAAATATAGGTTGCGAACAAATTTATAGTCAAGACAAAGCTGTAGGATTTTTATGGTCTCCAGATCATTGTCCGAGCATGATGTAGTGTGTGTGTCTGAACTCTTACTATGTGAGGGTAAGTGTGGACCAGACAGCTGCCTGCAGCTACACACCCAGCTGGACTTGGGCATGACACATTTCCAAGTAATGGGGGAGAAGATGCCCTGGCCAACCCGACTCTCCTGGAATCTCAGATCGCTGCATCTGTCAGTGAAATTATCCACCCCAGGAAAAGGCTGAAAACAGAAACAACTTAAAGAAGCCTTCAGGTAAGACTTTAAAACTCGAAATTCAACTGCATGCTACAAGGTGACCAAAATCAAACCGCTTGCAAGACTTTTCCCACGCATCATAAGTCATTCTCACCTCTACCCTCGCCGTTAACAAACCTGACGAGCACAAGAGCACAAGACAATGACTCCATACCTTAATAGGACATCTCGGAGTCCAGGCCCTGCCGAGCTAACCCAGCAAAGATCACCAGACATGGACTCCAGAGGTACTGCAGATGTTTGGCTCAGCAGCTCTTTGCATCCGCCATTCCGAGAAATAGAGATTTTGAGATGAGCACGCGCAATGATCAGCGCCAGTGGAGTTTTTATTCAATGACCACAGAGAGGCA
This sequence comes from Triturus cristatus, assembly GCF_964204655.1. Taxonomy (NCBI): domain Eukaryota; kingdom Metazoa; phylum Chordata; class Amphibia; order Caudata; family Salamandridae; genus Triturus; species Triturus cristatus. The sequence goes on from NC_140594.1 coordinate 1,125,107,841, forward strand.
ATGCAGGACTCCCTGTGTGTCTCCAACCTTTGTTTCTCTCTGAAATTACAGTAAACTATAATAATTGTTCTGAGTGCCTGATCTGACTGAATGATGTATCCAGGGTTCAAGACATGGCGACCTTCTTTGAGTCCAGCATCACGACCTAATACGTGGTATTTACAACTGCTTAGTAAAGATTTCCATGATGATATTTTTAGAGTGTTGTGCACTGATCACAACAACCTGTTCGGAATGTACTGTTCACTTGACATGTTACAATTGATTATTTCCGGTTCATCCCGATGAAGGATACTGTGTGGGGATAATTCGACTGAAACATTGTACATGTGATTTACTTTCTACAAATCGTGTTTATACGGGTATTCCTCTGTCTAGACCAGTATATTTTTTAGCCTGTAACATTGGCTGGTTGCGGCATAAGGTGCACAATGTTGATTAGTTGTTGTGGAAAGTTCTGAATGAAGAATGTGGGTATGTCTATCAGTCAACTATATTGGGTCAGTGTTGAGAATGAATACTGAAGTGTGATACTCTGATTTGTCATGATTTTCGAAGTATGCATGTGGTCAGTAAATGACATCTGTGTTTGATTATCTGTCTCTTCACTTCTTTTTTTACTCGCATGGTTGGGTATGCACTGATGATTTTTGTGACCGCACTTTGCATTTATATGTGAGAATGAATCATTGCATGGACTTTCCTCCTTGACAATATGATTTATACATGTTAGTCCTATATTTACCACCAGTTCGGATGGTTAATAAAATGACCGCCACCCCACTGTACAAGAATAAAAGGCATTGAGTTGGGTTGGAAAACTATGATTTAAACACGAGAAGGCGATGCATTTAGTTAATGTCCACTAAGGACATACTGAGTCAATAACCGACTCAGAAAAGCCTTTTAACGTGTTTACCAAGTTCTAGGGCTGCATACTAATACCTGAATTTTGGATTTGATGTAGGGAACGCTCTACTAAGCAGGACCCAACACTACCACCATTGGATGTCTAGTCTACGGCTGATGCAAAGGCCGCTCCTCTGAGATGGCCAGGTACCCTAGAGGAGGACACTGCTGCCAGAGCTCACTCACAAGGGCAGAGTCATCGGAGAAGCTCAGGAGTAGATGGCTCGGCGCTGGTCCACGAGCACTGCTGCGGGCAGAGATCACAACACGTCTAACACACCAGTCTATACTTTGTTTGTAAGTCATGTCTCTCCTCCCCCCTCCCCCTGCCCCCCTCCCCACTCACTCACTCAACCTTTCAGGGACTCAGATTATCTTTGATGTTCCAGGGAAGACCTCTTTATCTTCAGAAGTTCCCAGTAAGAGGCCACGTCAGATCAATCTCCTGACTTCCTAGTGTTTCTTTCTCCTAAAGATTCTGCACAAAACTTTGCCTTCCAGTCCCCAGGATCTCAGAAAAACTGTAGTAGTCGAGTTGACTCTTTCTAGAGTGGACTACTGCAATGCGCTTTTTCTGTGCATCAACAAACACCAACTAGTAAAACTTCAGTCCTTGCAGAACGCCGCTGAGCGGGTGTTGCTCAACATCCCTAAATATCACCCTTTTCTAACAGTATCGGGGAGCTCCATTGGCTTCCGGTCCAGCAACGCATCGAATTCAAGGCTGTGCGTCTGGTGCATGATGCACTATATGCTGGGGGATTACCGGACATACAGTAACTCTTTTTATGGTACATCCCGCGGCAGGACCTTAGAGCCGCCAATATACGACTAGTTCAGGTTCCCAACATTCAAGGGGCCAGATTGGGGGGGGGGCCTTTCTTATCGGGCGACTAAGCTCTGTAATGCATTGCCGGTCACGACTAGGCTACAACCTAACAGAGTCCGGTTTAGGAAAATGCTCAAGACCTGGCTATTCCCATCATAGTAATATGAAACATTTCCCTCCCTGGAACAGCTCACGTTACATGCTGCACTTAGCGCCAAGACACCTTGGCATTTGCGCGTTCTACAAATTCATTACTTACGTGCCTGCTTCCACCAGGTAGGTCACATCCCAGCTCAACCTCACCTTCTCCACATGCAGAGGTGTGAGGGACTGGAGAGATCCTGCAGGTAGCAGAACAGAGGCTTTACTACATGGCATAGTTTCTTGTGTTTAGCAGAGACCCCTGCCTCTAAGGTCAAGCAACCTCGCTAACTCAACCAAACTTTCCCTCAGAATGCGGTGATTCATTCATGTGATCAAGTTTGAAAACCACTCCTCGGCTGTTATGCAGCATGTTCACTGACTTGGCAGTACATAAGAGGGATCAGAACATGTAAACACTGGGCCAGGGCTTGGAACAAACGTGCTGGCGCCGCACACACAAGCGTAATGGTTCTGCAAAGTGTAACACAAAGATGAACTGACAGTAAGGCCTGGAAGAGATGTTTGAGCAGAACATACAGCGGATGCCAGTGTCGGCCTCTGGACCAGGCTGGGAATACAGACTGGGTCTGCAGGTAGGACGCGAGGCCTGCAAACCAGAGCTCAAAATGAAGCACAGGCTGATGCATGCCCACTGCCCCCTGGCACGGGTGCCAGGACCTGCAGCTCACAAGGCACTGTCCCTAGGAGCACAACTAAAGAGCCCCTCTTGCCCAGGCTGATGCATGCCCACTGCCCCCTGGCACGGGTGCCAGGACCCGCAGCTCACAAGGCACTGTCCATAGGAGCACAACTAAAGAGCTCCTCTTGCCCAGGCTGATGCATGCCCACTGCCCCCTGGCACGGGTGCCAGGACCCGCAGCTCACAAGGCACTGTCCCTAGGAGCACAACTAAAGAGCACCTCTTGCCCAGGCTGATGCATGCCCATTGCCCCCTGGCACGGGTGCCAGGACCCGCAGCTCACAAGGCACTGTCCCTAGGAGCACAACTAAAGAGCCCCTCTTGCCCAGGCTGATGCATGCCCACTGCCCCCTGGCACGGGTGCCAGGACCCGCAGCTCACAAGGCACTGTCCCTAGGAGCACAACTAAAGAGCCCCTCGTGCCCAGGCTGATGCATGCCCACTGCCCCGGGTGCCAGGACTCGCAGCTCACAAGGCACTGTCCCTAGGAGGCGGGTGGGTCTGCAGAGCAGCTCAGAGGCAGCACGGCCAAGGGCTGCATCCTGACCTCGCGGCAGCCTTCCTCTGGCTCGTGCAGCGTGTCCGTCTGGAGTGGTCGTGTTTTGACTGGACACAGATCATCAGAGGATTGTTTTCACATTTCTATGTCCTACTTGCGTGTGTACCATCGGCCCAGGATTAGATGGCAGTCGATAGCAGGGCGCCACAGGGGAGGACACCCAGTGCCCACGATCACAAGGCCAAAGAGCGCGAGCCAACAACATGAAAAGCACCACAAAAAGGGCTTTTATGAAAAGCCTCTATCGTTACCGCGTGCCACGCTCTGCTTTGTGGCTGTGCTTCATTCCCCGCCCCCAATGCTGCTATAAGTGAGTGTGTACTGACCCTAAATGACGTAATCTGGGGCAATCCTGCTGTGATGGCAGTCGGCCCTGGTATCACAGTGCCCCACGTGGAGTGAGAGTAGCTGGCGTGGTGGTGGTCGCATGAGTGGCAGGAACAGGCATGCGCAGTTCAACTTACGCACGTGAAGGTTGCACAATAACACAGGTTAGTATCCGTCCAGGTGGGACAACTGTATATGAAAATGCCGACAAATATATTACAGTGATTTCATAAGATTAACCGCGTGAATTCACTGAAAATGAAAAACGTATTTTAAGGGCAAATGATGGCATTTTCAGAAAAGAAACAAGTTACCTACCTGTGCACTGTTGTTCTCCAGTATTGTATCTTTTATAGATTCGTGTGCATGAATCTTTCCCCTCATCATGGTGGGAGTCCCTCAGTAACACAAATAAAGCCGTGCTAAAGCATTTGTGTTAAACTCCATTGAAAAAACAATAGCAGTTAGTAGCCAATTCACATTGATTTAATGCACCAAAACTTCAGCCAATCCGAGCAGAGACCCTGAAACACTCATCCCCTGAAGAGCCACCAGACCTCAGATTTCTTACCACACATCCTGTGTTAGGGAGTCTCTCTGAGCTCTGCTTAGTCACAACGTGTCACTGTTAACCTTTTGGTCTGCCGTTTCTGGTTCGTCTCTACACCTCTTACCATCATCTGCGGTACAGTTTGGAAGAGTGTTTGGCTGTGCTTTCACACAGAATGTCGAGTCTAAAAAAAGGCTTTTTAGGGCTTCCAAGACTTGAGGAAAATCCAGGCCCTATTCAGATGATCCACATAATGAATGCCCGCCTGTCTTTATGCTGAAGTACTGCCGTAATCTTTCTGCGAAAACCCTCAAAGACCGGGAGGGTAGATTACTTCTGTGGCTACAGAAGTAGGAGGCTATCTCTGACTCATACTCTGAGTGTGAGGAGAAGACTCATGCCTCATCTAGAAAGAAGGAGAATCATCATCTTCTCACAGAGACTCTAAAAAATCTAGGTCTCACAGAAGAGACCAGCGAGGAAATAAAGAACAAGAAAGGAGCCATTTAGCCCTTCTTTCTTTTATCAAAGGTCTGGTTCAGCACATCCACACCTCATACCCCATTCAAGGAGCCCTCTGCAAAGAAAAATCAACAGTCGACGAAGAACTTACAGTCTACGGCTTCTACGTCACCAAGAGCATAGGCACCATCGACGGCGAATTCCACTACGCTGACGTTCAAGACTATGGCGGTGGGCGCGTCATAGAAAAAAACAGTGACGACAACACCGTCATCGGCAACAACGAGACGGTCTCCAATGAAGATTTCCTCGTCTGCTACTTCACCGTCAGCGGCCGCACCCGCTGCTGTCCGGTTGGCGAAGATTCCTCTCAGCGCCGCCACCATCGACGACCCCGTTGCCGGGGGGGGGGGAGTGGGTGAAGACATCCTGCATATTCCCAGTAAGGGCACAACTCCATCTCTGCCTCAGGACTTTTAAACAATTCCTCCACTGCTTCCAGGATGCCTCCTGGACTTTCAGGAATCTGAGGATGAACGTATATTTTACCGTCCTTCATAATTAGGCCTTAGAAAGGCAGACCTATACCGCCACCAATATCAATTCTGGATACTTCCAGGACAGTGATGACCAGCAATTAGAAGAGGGTGAGCTTCAAAAAGATGCCTATACCGATAAGAGTGGGATGGTTACATCACACCAATGCCAGCGTCTCCTACCTCACCAGTGGCCGATTCTCTGCCTGTGGACATCAGCAGTTTCCACAATCTACTTGAAACAGCATCTCAGTGCATGAACCTTATTATGCCAGATAAACAGAGTGTTTCCTCTATGATTTTAAAGCAGGAACATATTGCACCACTTGTTCTATCCCTATCGTGGATTTTATATGGCAGGAAGGCCTAAAATTAATGAAGACACCAGCGTCTGTAGCAGCTGTCATTGCAAAACTTGACAAAGTACAAGGCTCCCGAGGGTTCCATCATCATGCAAGCCGCTCAGAGAAGAGCAAAAAATCCTTCCTTGCCATGCACAGCGCCTCCGGGTATGGAAGGCCGCCGGCTTGACTACAAAAGTAAGAGATTCTCCGCGATGACGGCTACTTCAATCCGAACCTCCAATGCCATAGCCATTCAAGGGGAGATACGACCGGCAGATGTGGTCAGACATCTCATTTCTGTTGGAGTATCTCTCTGAGGATTAGAAGGTGAGATAGATCCTGGCGGAAGGTGAAAAGGCCTCTGCCGAGATCATAGATGCGGCCATGGATATTTCTTCCACTGCCTTCAGGCAGATGGCTAAAGCAGCGGTATTGCGATGCCAAGGTTGGCTTGAAGCGACGACATTCCGTCCAGAGGTACAGGCCAAAATACTGGACATGCTGTTCAACTGAGAGTACCTGTTTGGAAAACACATCGACGACTCATTGCAGTCAATCAAGACGGACACAGACTCAGCTAATTCACTGGGAAATTTGCAGTCCTACTCCCAACAGGGTTTTCGCTCGCAATATTCAGCTCCGGCCAACAGACCAAACTCAACGTTCACATATTCTAGACTGCCGGAGCGTAAATACTCGTCAGCAGGAAAGAATTCTCAGAATACCAACAGGAGTATATGAAGTACTGCACATCCTGGCCCCAGCAGTCCCTTTTCAATTGTGTCACAAGTTATCCAAATTCTTCAACCAGTGGAAGCTCATATCTTCCAACAAATGGGTGTTAGACGTATTCCAGCATGGCCACACCCTGGAATTAGTACAAAAGACTCCAAATATTCCACCATGGAAGACATCCCATCGTCCGCTTCCAAGTCTCAAAAAAGAAATCGGATTACTTCTCTCCAAAAAAGCAATAGAGGAGATGCCACACAATCAGCGCAACTTTGGTTTCTATTCCCACTTCTTTATGATCAAAAAGAAGTCAGAAAAGTGGAGGCAAGTAATGGATCTTGTGTTACTGAAAAAGCTAATCATAAAAACTACCTTTCAGGATACTATCTCTTGAGGAGATTTTGCAGCTGATGGACACAGGAGACTATCTCTGGTCCCTGGACCTACTAGACACATATTTTCATGTGCCGATACATCCAAAGCACCGAAGGTTTCTCAGGTTCGAGGCAGTAGGGTGCCATGATCAATTCACTGTGCCCCCCTTCGGGTTAAAATCAGCTCCCAGAGTATTTACCAAGTGCATGGCACTAGTGGTGGCGTTTCTCAGATGGTCGGTCACCAAGTATTCCCCTACCTGGACGATTCGTTAATCAAAGGTCCCTTCTTCCAGTCGGCACAGAAGTTCACGGAGGCCAGTCTACAACTGTTCCAGTTCCTAGGTCTCAACAGGGAAAAATTATCTCTCGTCCCCTCCAGATCGCTGGTGTTTTTAGGAGCAGTCCTGGATACGAAGCTCTCAAAGGCCTTTCCCACAGAAGAAAGGATTACCCGCTTACAGGCAATCATGCTATCACTCTCTTCAAAAAGGTGCGTTTCTGTAGAGACATACAAAACCATGCTTGGGATGATGTCATCCTGCATCCCGTTAATTCCTAATTGCCGCCTGTGCCTAAGACTGCTTCAGGAATAGCTCGATGCGCAGTGGACACAATGTCAAGAGTTCTTTCGAGGACTTCATTTCGATGCCCTCTGAGATGAAGTCGGCAGCGTACTAGTGGATGGTCAAAGAAAACATCTCTCAGGGCCTCTCCTTCCTGCCTGGGGTGTGAATGTTAGTCAATCCTCAAAACAGCTCAATCTCCTTCTACACTCTAATGCTATTCAGCAAAATGGAAAAGATTCTGCTCTTGGAGTGCTTCTCAATCTTGCCATCATTGCTCGTCGACACCTGAGCAGATTCTGCCTTATCGATTACATCTCACCAAATCAGGCCTTAAGCATGCATCCATTAAGGTACACCTAGTGTCAATTTCTAGATAAAGAAGATAAAGATGTTCTGGGCAATTGTGTTCCAACAGGCTTTTGAACGAGTTTATGAAGGGTCAATTCAGAGCTTACCCTCCTATCCAGCCTCCTCCGGTGCTCTGGCAGCTGAACACTGTCTTATCGCAACTCATGAGATCTCCATTTGAGCCTATTCACAAGTGCAAATTGAAATTTCTTTCATGGAAGGTGGCATTGCTGGTAGCCAATGCATCTGCCAGGCGTATTAGTGATATTCAGGCTTTCACGATAAAAGAACCTTACCTACAGTTTTTAGAAGACCGAGTACTTCTGCGCACTAATCCTTCCTTCATCCCCAAGAAACCTTCAACATTTCACCCCAATGAACCAGTCATCCTGTCTTCTTTTTTCTCCATTTCCATCTTCGCCTGCAGAAAGAACCTTGCATTTGCTGGACATTAAGCACTGTTTAAAGTTCTACTTGCAAAGAACAAAAAAATTCCAAAAATCAAATCAATTGCTCCTTTCTTTCTCTGCTCAAAGAAATGGGGGCTAGTATTGCTCGCTGGGTCTCCTCAACTATAGTCTTTTGACATGAGGAGGCTGGACGTCTGCTGGCTGCAAAGGTGAAGCCTAATTCAACGTGGAAGGCCGCAGCATGATCATCCCTGTTCGCAGAAGTGTCTCTACCCGACATCTGCGGGGTGGCGACATGGGTGAACGCTCATACCTTCAGAAAGCATGGAGTAAGGCAGATGTATCGGTTGGCCAGGATACCCTGCGAAGACCGTCCTCATAAGGTGTGCAGCTATTAGGCTTAAATATTCTGTATTATTCTGTATGTAATTGTTTGCCAGTCAAAGAACTTTTATTACGTTTCCATAATGCTATGCTATATATATCTTGATTTTATACAATTTCACTGTCTTGGGTTTGAATAATAGTATTTAGGTTTGTGTCTCAGGGTGGGACGGCTCGTCTTGCCCACTGCCATTATTCATTGGATACTGCTAACGAGTCTGAATGAAGCATGTGACTCTATAAAAGATACAATACTGGGGAAGAAACAAGTTACTGACCTGTACACTGATTCTCCAGCATGGATATATTTTATAGATTCACATGCTGCCCTCCCTCCTCCCCGTTAAGGATCACCAATTGTATACCTCTCTTACTCTATTTACACTTGTGCTCGAAATCTGATTTTTGGCGGCTCTGCATTGGATGAGTACTCAAAAGGTCTCTGCTCTGATTGGCTGAAGTTTGGGTGCATTAAATCAATGTGAATTGGCGACTAACTGCTATTGTTTTTTCGATGGAGTTTAATGCTAATGCTCTAACACTGCTTTTATTACGGTTACCGTGGGACCACCACCATGATGAGAGGGAAGATTCAAGCATGAGAATCTATAGAAAATACAATAATGGAAAATTACACTTTGTCCCAAAATTCTGCTCAGCAAAAATGAAACGTTCACATCTGACGTTACAACTAACTTTTTTTGGGGTAAATGGCAAGCGGACCTTTAGTTTAATTAGTTTGCTTACTTAAAAAAAATTGATGCCGATATTTGAAAACAAAATTATTTTTGAAAAAGAAAAATGTGAGGATTGCAATCGAATGGGTCCAGGAGCGGTAATGTACAGTACATTTGAGACACATACTACTGATGCAGAGGTATCTAATTTCTGACACGCTTGTAGCTTCATGACTCACATGAAGGTAGTTCATGCTCCGCGTCCCATCTATACTCAAATTCTTTGAAGGCAGAACCTGTATGACTGGCGCGACCCAAGTGACACGCTGGGGGAACCTGTACAATTCTTTGTAAAATTTCGAAAAATTAAAAGACAGCATGAAAGAAAACCAAAGGTAGAATGCTTTGTTGTTAAATAAAAAAAAAAACAATGAAAATACTTTGAGCTGAACACACCCTCACTACATGAGCTGTCTGATAGGGCTGCCCAGTTTTGTCAAAAGGTGTGCTGTAAAATGTAGTTTTTTGCCCAATTATATTCAAAAGCTCCTCCCGCAGGAGTAGCGCAGTTAAAATGTTAACAGCTGCAAATAGCAAGTGCTATTATTAATTAATGATATGCAAAGTTCAAAGAATTCTTTATTCGGTCGGAACCTGGCCATAAAAGCACAAGGTGAAAAAAAACCAATACATATTAATATTCAACCAGAAACCCCAAACACACACCTTAAATCCATTAAAGAGTTAACAAACAAGTGCTGTTGTTAATTAATGATACACAATGTGGTGACTTCGGAAGGATGAAAAGCTGGACTGTCCTTTGCCGGATTCAGACTCATGACCTGTGTATCACAGAAGAGGTCAGCGGCGAGCGTTTATTTCATGAAGGCACCTGGCCAGAGCTGCTTAGTGGGAGAGGGCAGCTCTTCTCAGTAACCCTTAACCCTCTAGTCTAGACGAACATTTTTACCTTTCACGTTTTAGTGAAACTCTACAGTGGCTGGGTGGGCACAGGAACAACCGTCTGATTCCCTACCACCCCCTCCCCACGATATGTGCCCGCAGTGCAAACCCTAACAATGTGGAAACACACACACAGGGCTGTTGTTCTTTAACGAGCTGCCCTTGTTTTTCCTGCTATACTTTTCCATGTTATAAAATCCCATGGATGGGGGAAACCACAGCACGGAAACACAACAACGAACAGTGGGAGTGAGAGTTCAGCAAGTTACAAAAATTGGCTTTTGATCCATTCTCCAGGGCTATGAAGGTTGTTTTTTGTGGATAATTAACAGCTCGCAGTACTTGGAACAGGGAATGAGAGGGATATGGTAACAGGGTGATTAGAGCTGAAGATCTCCAGGGCAAGGGCCCCCGCCCGGGCCCTATGCCCCATGTTCGTGGAGGTCCTTCTGAGTCAGTGATGGGTTTATGCACTTGATAAGTCATCATATATGAACTCTGTCGTTCATCTTTGCACTCATGCACCCATTCTTCCATCCACTGACTCATTCTTGCATTCACCCTCTGGACAGAACCACAAGAAAGCACACACAAACGTAACATATACAAGATAATTTAAAACGCTACACGTACAGCCTAAACAGAAAAGGCATATGCTTGAAAATATGGCAGCGGGTGTCCGTCTTGATCAGGTATTATAAATAGTCGGTTCTTGCTTTAAAATTCTAGCAAGCCCGCCACATGTAGAACGTGTCGGCCATCTTGGAATGGTAAAACATGACACGGAGGATAACAGCATTCCATCATGGTTTGCTGTATTAGGAGAACTGCAAAAACAACAGTTGATCGACAGAATGCAGAACAATGTCATACATTCACCCCAGTAGAGAGATCTGGGCCTAAATCCATTGAAAGGGTATTGGATGCCCTGTGGACTCCCTGGAAACCAGGGACTGTGCAGCAATATCTAGGGAACGTATGAGGAGTTGAGACCAGAGAGGGACAGTCATACCCTTCAGGAAGATACACCAGCTTGTAGCTTTAGTGCCACAATCCCGGAGAAAAAAGGGGAAAGCGAGTGAAAAATTTGATGGCACAGAAACCAAATATGGATACTGCGTTCAAGGCTACATTGAGGACACCAGGTTGTTTGGCCAATCAAGCAGAAAATTGGGGACAGTGGAGATTCTGCACTAGACAATTGGAGTCCGCATAAGGAGGGAAAGCGTTGATTGGTCGGAAGGAGAGTCGGGCCATAAAATGCGGCCAACATGCTGAGCCCAGATACAGAATTAACCTGAGCTAGGCCTAGAGACCTTCAAAGACTCACTTCTACAGCAGGTACAGGAGCAAGCAGGAGCACAACCTCCATAGAAGAAGTAAAGGGAGAAGCATCTGAAGATACCTAGGACAGGACTTGGCAAACAGACTGCCGCCTTTCCCAATAATGACACAGCTGACGGGGCTCCACAAACAGTCCAATTGTCTTGAAGACCCCTTATTACGGGGACCACCTCCAGTTGGTCAGTTGAGTCCTTTTTACAGACCCTCTGAAGGTGTGTCGCAGTTCAGGTAGTTCGAGAGTTGGGCATTGCCACTGCAATTACAAGGGCATGATTTCCTCAAAGGGTTCTGCAAGTACAGTCACTTTAAGAACTCCTAAATCTACTGTCGAACAACAAGTACAATTGGACCTCATCACTGCATACTGTGCCTCAGGAGGGGCAAGGTCCAGCCATTCGAGGTTCATATACACATGAAGATGATTTCGGAAAAGTGGTTCAAGAGACAATCTCTTGTAGGACTGAAGTCTTGCAGGCTGGGTTCCTAGGGCTGGAAGAAAGTGCTCAGGTAATCATGGGTGCTTGGTGGGGGCCAACTGGCACCAGAAGTCAGCCCTCAATTCAAGATAACAAAAAGGCAAGCACTATGTGTGTAAGTGCAGGCTCCTATTCTCAGCAAATGGTCAAAATGGTGCGTCTGCGTATACATGTGAGGCAGACCCACTATAGCGATAAGGCGTACGGGCACTTTACGCCTATGGCCGCAGTGCTATCTGAGGCACATGATGAATAAACGCGATCTAAAGACATGGAATGCATAGAAAACCCACTAGGACGGAGAAAGTATCCCATTGCCACTCACTGGGATACTATCCTATCTGACTTGCAGTTTAATCACGCACGAGTTCGATAATAGCACTAATATTGTGTTAGGGGCCCTGGATACATAGCCTAAGATTGTTGGTTGCTACTACTTGTCTTATCCATCATGATGCTGCTCATACACACACTTTCCGGAGTCATTAGCACTGGGTATGTCACGTGATATCCTTTAGAGGTGGCGGACGTGAGGAGTGGTGGTGGGCCGCCGAGCCGTGTGGTATTTCAGGCTGTAAGAATTATGGTTTTCTATCAAACTGTATGAATCAGTTTCCATCGCCACAAGTGAATCGCCCGGCGATCCGCCTCTGCATTATTGACATGCCATGTTTATCATGATGCCTTGTTTAGATTCTTTGTCATTGTATGTTACGGAGTACACAGCACTAACCGTCGATGGCATTGTCGTACTATAAAAATGAAAACACTTCAATAAACAGATTCAAACAAAACAAAAGAATGTCTAGCCTGGCCCACGGTAAACCGGCCCCAGTGTTCCCCTTCGGTGACTGAGCGGGGCAAGCATAGACCTTGCTGTCTTGGAGCCTAATCGGTCTCTCTACATCATCTGCCCAGACATGAGCAGAGACGTAGGCGAGAGAACCTGCCAGCCCCAACACTTCCCTATTTCCAGGAAGCTCTTTGCACCCTCTAGAAGTCGAGTTTGAGTCTGCACAAGAAGCCCTGACCATGTTTTACTGATGAGCAGTTTAGACATGTGTAACCTGCAGAGATCCCAGCTTGTCCAGCGTGGAGTGGGAGCTGGTCATCTAATTCTGGGGTTTCTTTGCAGTCCTGTGCATGTTTAGGTTTATGAGATTTATAAAGCGCTCAACTACCCATGGGTGTCTCGGCGCGGAGGACAGCCAGCGGGTACCATATATCGAAGGACTTATTGATTAAACATGTGCTGTAGCTTTTCCCGGTACAAAGGGAGAACCCGCATGGCCTAGGCTGCGAAGAAACAGGACTCAATGAGCAGCTTACATCTCACATGGGAAAACCCGACGCCTCTTCAGAAGCTGGTTAAGTAGCCAAAGGTTCCCAGCACTGAAGCCACCAGTGGCTTTCCTCAGGGCGCAATCACAGTAGTTTTAAATGTAATCCCCAAGTCACAGGATGAGAGAGTTTAGATCAATGTGACCACCATGGTACAGCATGATACTTCCCTTTCCTGTTAATTCACCTATAACGCTCCTCCTGCACATGCGGTAGTTAAGGTCTCACTGACATGGCTGAAGGCTCTCTGATCCGGTCACCTGGGAATTACATTTAAAGCTACATGTTTATAAATATATGTAGCCCCGATGGAGTTCGATGAATAGTTGCTGCTGAGACTAAACACGTGTAAGCAGAGGCAGTGAAATTTGCATACTTCTGATTAAAAAGAATAAAAGAAGTTGGTGACAAACAACGTAACTCTACTTGGACTTGTTTGGGAGTGCTCGGAACCTTCTATTCGATAACTTGGACTCGCACCAACAGAAGTATTGATGGCTTCTCTTCCCTCTCGAGCACCCAATAATTTTGCTACTTTGTATAATTGGTTTCATAAACTTTGGACTTCACTGATACTTGTGTGTGCACGCCTTGATTCCCAGCGACCTCTCTGGACTTTCTTCACATTAAACTAGTGTTACAAATATCTCTTGCACTAGTGTGGTGTGCTATGTAGACGTCATGTTAGTAAATCTTCATGTTTCAATGGGAGCTACAGAATAGACACAGAAGCAGAAAACTGCACCCACTGGGCGGGGTGGTAAGATGCATTTAAAGTGCATTCACCATCAAGGCCGAGCTTCACCCCAAACAACTCCGAGGACTCCCAGCTGATAGGAAATGGAGGACTTTCAACCACGCTGACAGGGAAATCCTCCCGGCTTCCTGCCTTGCCCAGAAGGAACCGCGCCTGGGCTTCTCCCTGCGCTTTTATCTCCCATGGCAGACGAGATCCACCCCGTGGGAAAAGAGGACTCAGATGATGCCAGGGAACCCACAGGCCAGGCCACTCTGTCAAAGTCCCGCGGCATGGACCCCTCCGTGGCAGCCAGGGGCTCGCTGCCCTATCGGCTTTAGAAAACAACCAGCAGCAGCTTCCTGAAAGGAAACATGACTCAGCCGGAGGGAGAGGCCTCCACCAGGAAAGCAGAGAAGATTCTAGTTTGGAGTTTCCAATGCAAGATGCAGCGTGGAGTGCAGATGTACAACTCCTTCCAGGCATGCGAGTTCACCCCCTCCTTGTTGGCCTTCCCATGCAGCATCCTCCCCCTTGAATTACTCAGGGACAACGTATTATAGTGCATCAAAGGCCACAGTTTATTTTCAACCATCAAGGATCATACATTTTGCAATTTTTGGTTGTTCATTCGAAAACCCATGTTGATTCCACATTACATTTATCATTGCAAACGTTGATCCACTGGTTTGTTTCTCTTTCTGGTTTACAGCACTGGCCCTCTGCGAGGGCTCTTTTAACAGGTGTCTCAGTGTTCTGCGGATTCTAGGCTTCGATTGCTACCAACTTTGTGGGCAGCCGTCAGACGTGGCCTTGGCTGCAAGTCCCGTTCCGCTCACCCTGGATCCTTGCTGACCACCCGCCTGCTCCCCGTGCCCCTGCCGTGTGGCTTCCCAAGGACACTGTCTGAGCAGTCGTCTACTCTGGCCGTCATTGTGTGCTGTAATCCTCCCCCCGTGTCCCTGCCGTGAGGCTTTCCAAGGACACGGTTTGAGCACCTCTTCTACCTATGTTATTCTTTCTTCTGGGTAACTTTCTGGGCTGCCTCCGCCACGCTGCTGCTGGTTTACAATCAGGGCAGCTCCCATTCTAGAGCTCGCTCATGAGAAACCCAACTGTTCTAAGACCCCAACTATGTTAAGTAATAACAAATCCATGCCTACCCCGGGCAAGTGTATCCCATCTTCTAAGTGTTAGCCTGGTGTCCTATGGTCGATCAGCCTGTGCCGCATGAAGCCCCAACTGTTCACCCTACATATCTTAGCCATGGTGATATTTCGCTTACGCCTAGACTTGTCCACTGCCCCCTGGTTGATCGCCCCTCTTCAGGCCCGGCAAGCAATCAGTTCGGACCATATGATCTCTGCTGGGCGAATCAGTCTCGGCAGTGCCGCCAACCCAGCCACCATTTCCCCTAGCAGTTCTCTCCTTGCAGGTTATTTCCCCCTAAGTGAATGACCACAGCATCGGGCCACCCACACTGCTGCAGTGCCTTCAGCACCGCCAGGGCAGCTGGGCCCACTTCATGACGGATTGGCTCAGCCATGTCACCAACATGTTCTACAGCCATATCCCCTAAAAGTCTTTTCGCGCCACTGCCCACCGTTGCGCCGTTGTGATGTAGGAGTATCCACGATCCACACCTTGCACCGGCCCCCTTGCGGTTCTGCGGAGAGAAAAACCAAAGCTCAGAATCCCACGGGACAGATGTACCCCTTGACAGCGCCCGATGCCCAGCGTCTTAAAAAGCTGGGCACTGAGCTCCAATTGGGCCGCAGTAGTTGCAGCCCCTATCCGGAATGAATGTGGCCCGAACTCACTAGATATTAATCAAGTTCTCTCTGGTGCTTTCCTTAAGACTGCTATGAATTGAAACCGGCTTAGGCACGACACAGCCCTGTGTGAGAATAGCGGCATTGTGGCCAAGGTACCCTGCTCCATGTACTCCCGTATGAGGCAAACAGGGCAGCATGCCCTGTCCTCAATACAGTCAATCCATGTGTGTTTTTCCCTGCCCCCCTGGTCCGTCTTGGACCGTCTCAGGTTTACTACCATGTACCCATGTCCCATGTGTATGTCCTCTGTGTGCACACATGCCACTCCGGGGTACACTCTGGCCGGGGCTACCAGCTCACTGATCTGCAAGCCCCGAAGAAGGCTAGTGCAAATGCTGCCTTAAATAGAGCCACTTCGTGATGTCCCATGCATAAGCCTGTCATCGCGCGCAGTAACCCCTTCAGGACCGCAAAATCAATGGGCCTTCTTTTGTCCCGAGCCCTGGACTAAAGACTCCCCCAGCCTTTCATCACTGTCCTACAGAAAAATTACCCTGTTGGGTCCCTCCTCATGGCCGGTCTCGCATAGTGTGCCACTGCCCTAAGAATTGCTTTGGCCTGCGACTTGGTCTTCCCGCTCTGGAATGCCCAATCAATGAAAGCTGCAATCTCCGCCAGGGATAACTTGCTTATGTCAGCTGTGTGAGTCCTGGTACTAAAGACCTCCCAGCACTTACGATATTTCCTTTCCATTTTGGTGGCCAGCGCATTGTTCACCAGCATCGTTATCCCAGGTCCACAAGGTCCCATAGGTGTCCGGGAAACGGAGTCATGCAGTGGTCTACGTGGGGGCCAGCTCCCTGAATCTGTCCCACTGAAAACAAGAATTTGCATCGGCTATTGAATTCCCCACCCCAGCCATGTGCCTGGCCCTCACTGCTGTGTTTGAGCCCCATTGGCAGCCAACTAGATGTTGCAGAAGCCTCATGACTGCCAGGCATTTAGCTGTTCCCAGGTTAATCGCTTGTACCACTGCATGATTGTCTCACCACAGCGTGATCGGTCTATTCACCAACCTGTCACCCCATATCGTAAAAGCCACTATAATAGGGAAGAGCTCTAAAAGCATAATGTTGCCTGTGACCCCTGTGCTGTGCCAGCTGTCTGGTCATGCTGACCATGCGTTACTCAAGATGGCCCCGAAGCGGCGGCTGCGTGTGTAACGCTCCAGTTGTTCGGACATTACCCAGGGTTCCCGCCAAATGAGTGTGCCGTTGAACCTGGCTAGAAAGGTATCCCACTGCTCTAGGCCTGCCTTCCCTCCCTGCGTGAGGCGCACCCTATAAAGCCTCTTTGTCATCCCTTTGGTCACACATGCTAGCTGCCTGGCGAAAGGTCTCCCAGCTGGGATCACTGTTTGCAAAGTTCAGTTTCCCTAGTAGCTGCTGGAGCTCGCCCAACGTCGCCTTTCTTTTTTGGAGCAGTTGCCTTATGATGTGCCATAGCTCAGCTACCTTGTTGCTGGGCAGCCTGCATATGGCCTCCACTGAGTCCAGCTCAGTTCCAAAGAATATTAGCCTAGTGACCGGGTCCTCCGTTTTTCCTGGCGCTAATAGGACTCCGAGCTCCTCCACCAATCCTTCAAACTAACCGAGTAGTTCTGCACATTCCTCAGACCCTGGTTTGCCAATGAACAGGAAGTCATCCAGGTAGTGTATGCACCCTCCCACTGGATGACGCATCCCCAGCGTCCATTTATAGGAAACTGCTGAATAATAAAGTATGCACATGATATCAAGCACCCCATAGGTAGGCATTTGTCATAGTAATATGCAATTCACAAACAAGAGGGTACAGAGTTCCCAAGTGGTGTATTTAACCTCTCACAAGATATGTTTTAAAAAGGTACTACAGGTGAGGAGGGGGATACCTCCTTTCGGAAGTAACGTCATAGTAATATGCCCCATCTAATTGAAACCCCAGTAGATGGTAGCTCTGTGGGTGACCGGCAGTTGGTGGAAAGCGAACTCTAGGTCTGTTTTGGCTAAAAACACGCCCCCCTTCCCATCTGCTTAATCAAATCCACTGCATCGTCCAGCGAAGCGTAGGTCACCGAGCAGCTGTCCTGCTCCAACAAGTCATGTACTGAATCTTCTTGAGGATGTGACAAATGGTGTGTGTGGCGGAATGTACCCACCTCCTATTTAGGTACCACCCCCAACGGGCACACCTGGAAAATTCTTAGTGGGGGTTGGGTGGGTTGGGTGAGGCTAAGCCGTGAGCCCAGAGGGCCCTTGTAAGGTATGGAAAACCCATATGTGAAGCCATCCACCAGTAGCTGCCTTTCTTTTTCTTAGGGGTTATTATTTAGTAAGGCCAGTAATCTTTTGATTCTGATGGGGTGGGCAATCTCTCTTCCTCCCTTCGCTCGCTACCCCCATGTGATTGCTAGCGCACTGCACTATTTTCTGTTACCATACTCTCTGCTGTCCCCTGCCCCTTCCAACTGTTTACAGTGGGTTGCTGGGTGGTTGCCGCCGCAGTTGCTACAACTGTGTTTAAACCCTCAGGCGTGTCCCCAGTTAACTAATCTTTGTCATATTTCCAGCATGTCTCCGTGTGCCCCTTCCCACTCTTTTCAACCAGGGGGCGGCCCTTGCTTTGTTGCCCTGGCCTTCAAATTTCCCTTTAAACCCTAAGGGACGTAAATTGTATTCACACGCCCCTACCCCTTCCCAGGCCGCCACCATGTGATTCATAAAACCGATGTCTTGGTGATCCCTTTCTATGACCGACCATGTCTGCATTTGTTCTCTGAAGCCCTCATAATAACGCAACCATGCTTCACCCTGGTATTTCTGTTGCGTCTCAGGCACTTTCTGTTCGTGCCATTGTTTTGAGAAGAAATTGGGCGTTAAACCAGTAAGAGACCTGTAAATCTATCATTATGCTTATAATATATTAGCAAATGTCTGGTGGTAGCAACCTATGGTGCAGGGGTTTGGGGAATGATTATCATGCAAAGCAATTAACGGGTGAAAAACGCATTTATGAAGAATTTACTAGTGGTTACCCCAGGTTGCACTAACTATCTTTGTCCTACTGAATTGGGTGCCTCATACATCACGGACAAGATTAAGATGGCCCCAATTCCACTCTGGCACTCCATTTGGTCATGAGGCGAAACAGTTTTATATAAACTGATACTAAGGGATTGTTTGATCTTAGGTTATGCCCAAGAGATTGCTTGGTTGAGCCATGTAAAATCATGTAGTGAACATATTTGCCCCCTGGGCCTCTTTAAGTTACCAGAACCCTACTGCAAGAGCAACAAGGGCAAGCTTAAACATCTTTGCCTGTTGAGGCTGAGAGTAATAGATGGAAGAAGGAGAGAGTCAAGCCATCTGTTGGGGCTTATACGATGGTTTCTATCAAGGAGGGCCCGCAAATGTATTTGCCCCTAGTTCAGAACATACATCATCTGTTTGTTTTAACCAGATTTCGGGTAAATCTGCTACCACTAATGGTGGGCTATCCTGACAATTGCTACTCGTTGGGGGGTCTCTCACTGTGTCCTTGTGATGATGTGAACCCTCAATCGAACTTACACATTGTATTCTTCTGTCCTTTTTACGATTTACCCAGAAGCAGTTTCGTTCTCCCCTGTAGGAGGCTGGCTCTCTATCTAGTGTACTAAAACGAAGTATACTGTGCAGAGAGTTCAGTGAACCCCTTACTAGTATACAGAGGCAAAAAGTAGATAATACTAATGCTCTTTTTGTGGTGCTGTAGGCCAGCAGTTAGGCTTATCAGAGGATAGTGCTAAGCATTTGTTGTACTCACAGAGGTAAAAAATGAAACACACACAAGAATAAATCAGAGAGAAATTTGTAATAATAACAGATTTTTTATATAATTTTTCAGACCAAGAACTTAATTCTAAGGCAAGTACTTTTTAAGTTCTGATTTTTCAAAGTTCCGCAAAATAAATCACTGTTGTGCGCAATTACGCACAATAGAAGTCAATGAGAGAAAATCGGAAAAAGCATATACAAATCACACAATGGCTTTTCGAGGTTCACCTTTCGGATATAGTTAGGTAGCAAGGCCAGGTCTAATGTTCCAGTACCAGAAGATCGGGAGCGTCTAGAATTCGGCCGGGAGCAGAGTGCTGCGGTAGTAGGTAGCCAGAGTGCTAAGAAGAAGGGCGCCACTTGAAAACACACTGCTCAGAGGGTCTTAAAGATAACTCCCAGGGGTTCCTAATCGAGGGAGCAGGTTGCAGAGACTCAGGAAGCTGGTACGTCATTACCCAGGCCGGAAGGGCTGGGTGCAGAGCAGATAGGGCAGCCAAGCATCGTGTGTCGTGAGGGTCTTCGCGGTCATGGGCAGGCAGGTAGCAGGGACGATTCCAGGACAGCTGGGCCACTCACAGAGCAGGTCTCGGTCTTGAATTCCCTCAATGGCTGTCTGCGTCCTGGGTAGTTGGAGTCCGGATTGGACTCTTTCTTCTCAGTCTTGCTGTCCTCTCACTTAGTGGGGGGACAGATCTAACCCTACGGAGCTGATGTACCTCTTCTGACTTAGCTGCTACGTCGGTGTCACCGGGGAGCCGCAAGTCGATAAACCAGACTTTGGGGTTCGGTGGCTGCAGGGGAGTAGCTCCTCTACTCCAAGGGAGGTTCTCGGCAATTGGGCGAAGGTTGGAGGTGCTCCAGGGTTCTTGGATGAGACAGCACACCACGATTGTGGAGTTCTGAAAGCAGCCGGCAGGGTTTGGTGCTAATTTTCTGCAGCAGGTCTTCAGTTCTCCTCTCAGCAGCTCTTCTTTGTCCGTTGCTCTTCTTAGGTACGTCAAATCTGAATTCAGGGTCCAGGGATGCCACCTAAATACTAAATTTAGGGGTGTTAAAAGGGGTTACAGGTAGTAGTCAATACCTCCAAGTGACAACTTCCTGTGGGAAGGGGCACTACCCTAGCCCTAATATGTTAAACTCCTACCATCTCAAGATGGAGGAATTGGAAAAGTAGTGTGTCCATCGCCTACCACACCTCAGGGGTGGGGCTGGATGAATGTTGACACACCTCCTAATCTAACTAATTTCCCCACCTGTCCTTCCATCAAAAGGGGAACAAGATAGAGAGGTTGGCATCCTCCACTATCTGGAGATGCCTAGGTTGCATTTCAAAGGTGACATCGCTATTGACGCTTCCCGTCCTGGCAGGCCATCATGGCCTGGAGGAGGCGTGAAGCACCGCCGCCCAGAGCAGGCTTTGTACCTAGCCTCAGAGTGCTGGCTTTCATCCCATGAGTTCAGAAACCTGTATGGCGGTGGCAGGCTGGCTAAGACTAATCAGAGACAACACCAGTGCTTGGTAGGTTTATGGGGACCATCTAAAGGGTCTCCTGAATGAGTTTATTAATAAATCCCACACTGGCATCAGTAAAGATTTATTAAGATGAGATCTTTGGTACCAAACATCTTAGGGTACAGTGAAGCCATCATGGAGCTAGGAAACTTGTAATGACAAGTATCCAGCCATGTACTCTTATTCTATGGCTTCCCTATGCACTTACAATATCCAAAAATGGCTCAGATATTACAGGGTCATATCTGCTCATGCTGAAATATCCCCACATGGGATATAGTGCACCCTGCCATAGGGCTGTAAGGCCTGCAGTTGGTGTGACCATGCAGTGTATGTGGGCATGGCACACAGGGCTGTGTGCCAGGTCAACTCTTTGGCTTTCTATGCACCAAGACGCATCGCCTGCAATGGCCGTTTGCATGGTCTTGGTCAGGGGTCCCTAGGCTGGCACAATCTGTGTTGCAACCCTAGGGGACCCTCTTCAGTGCCCATTCCCTAGCTAACAGAAATACCATTTACTGGGGACTCGTAGGGGATGCTGAAGTCTTGCAAATCATGGTGCAGTTTTAGGAAAGAGATCTGGCACTGATAACCTGGTAGCAGGGACCCAGTGCACTTACATTCAAAATCACACCATGCATCAGGCAAAAAGTGGAGACTAACCATGTCAAAAGAGTCACTTTCGCACATCCCCCTTTTTAAAATGTTTAATTTTAGACAATGTAGACCGGCACTCCTGTTTCTGCAAAAAATGAATAAACCCTTGGTCTTCTATGCAATGGCTTCTTTTATCTGGCAGATTTTAAAAATTCGGAAAGGTGCTAGATTAAGTTGACACTGTGTGTTTAATAGATTTCTGATCAATTGCTTTATTGACTAGTACTTTATAATTCTGTAAGACTATTGATGTAATGTTTTAATATTTATGTCCGAGTATATGCTTTTATATTACTACAGAGTAACAAATAACGTTTTATTTGTTGACCTCACAGGAAGTGACATCAGATCTTAAGACCTCATATATGTCTAGCAGGTCTATCATGAAAACATTTGAGCACATTACAATATTAAAAAAATTAGATTTTGCATTGGGGTTGGGCCAAGATATTCATGAAACCCCAATGCAAATTCTGTGCCTCAACTTCTACACTTATTTTTTCTAAACCCTGACAGCAAGGAGAAACGTGGCAGTAAATCTGTTCTACCTAATTTGTTGCAATGTCTATTTTAAAATATCTGATGGGGTTAAGGCACCTGCTGCAGAGATCTTCTGAATGCCAGCTAAAGCTCAGGGAATAATATAAATGGTAAGATAACTCTTGAGGATAACGTATTTGCTGGAGAGTTCTGTGTCTGCTTAGTCCTAGTTTTGAATCATAGTAGCATAGAAGGTTAAGAGGTCTCCTGCAAAGCACAATATGTAACACGCAGATGACAGATTTTTATTTTATGTAAGTGCGTTACTGCTTTTTTAGACAGAGATCCTTTTGTCACTTGCAGTTCACAAACTGTAATCCTTCTTATATAGCACAGTGAGGTACGAAGGACATGTGACTCCTACACCTTTTAAACCTCACAGTCTTATGGAACACATGCTTTATATTGATGTACACACGTATGATTCATTGTCAATGTATAAACTGTATGTGCGATGTAAAGCGCTCCGACACCCTGCATTGGGATGAGTAGTGGAACCCATTGCAGGATTCAAACACAAGGAGATGATGGATGGAGCGCTGAAACTTTTCAGACACTCACACCCAGTCATTATTAGATCTGGGTTCAATCTATCATCGTTCTTTAGCTCTTTTCGTCACCCCACTCTTACTGGAATGCCACAGGTCTAAATGACTGTGCCGCTAACTGCTGAAGGCCCAGACTGCCCTTGTCCTGAACATTTCCACCCTCCATCCGTACTCCCCCTATCAGGTGTTTGGATTGGTAGTACACCAGAAAACGATGGATTCAACCCAGGTCTGTGACTGTGGGTGAGTGTCTGAAAAGTTTCAGCACTCCCTCCATTATCTCCTTGTGTTTGCTTTGTTCGCCCTAAGTTGGCAGGGTATGGCCAGACGTGGATCCCTTGCTTACTTTGCCACTGGATTCAAGCTAGCCTGGCTGATGAGGGGTGTTACCCCAAAACCGGTCCCAGGATGTTTGTTTCCGGTCCAGGGAGGGCCTGGCCTGGGAGTTCGGGCTCGACTGTTCCCATGAGGCACAGGGTCAAGACGGATTTGCATATGGCTGGGTCCAAACTGGGGTGGCGAAGTGAGCTAAAGAACAATGATGGATTAAACCCAGATCTGTGACTGGGGGAGAGTGTCTGAAAAGTTTCAGCTCTCCATCCATCATCTCCGTGTGTTTACCCATTGCAGGATGTCAGAGCACTTTACATCACACAGACAAATTGCAATTTAACTACCAATATTTTGTTTTATTTCTTTTATAACATTTTAGCACTACTGTAGAGCTAAAGCGCTATAAAAGAAATAAAACAAAATAATGGTATTTAAAATTGTGTGTAAATACTGGGGCGACCAAAACATCTGGCACTCTTTTTTTTTTTTGTAAATATTTTTATTGATTTTTTAAAACCTAAAGCAACATACATTGGCATCAAGTTCAGCATATTCCAACCCATCGAGAGTGCAACTCGGCTTTCATGACATTCTAGAAAAACAAGAGCTCCCCTTCTGCATCGCATGACAGTGTCCATCTTGTTGTTCAGACGTGCGATAGATCGTCTAGTCATTATCACTTAACTCAGCGTCTGAAGTATCACGAGGGGGCTCACATATATTTCCTCTATAGGCATTCCACCCACCCCACACCTGGGTCCATTTTTTGGGGCAACCCCTATGAATATATACAGTTTTTTCGATCACCATTGTGGAGTCCATATCCTGGGACCATTGAGCGAGGGTCGGCGCTTGCCTAGATCCCCAACCCTGGGCTATATTGCGTTTCGCCAACATGAGTCCCAGTGTTACCCAGAGTCGTGCCACTCTATTGAGATCCGTCTGCTCCCAAACGTTGAGGAGACACCTCCGCGGCTCCGGGAGCGTCGGAACCTTGGTCACCTGGGAGAGTGTGCGCATTATTCCCTTCCAGTACAGAGTTATGGCCGGGCATTCCCAGAGGGTGTGTAAAAGGGTTCCTTCCATACCACACTGCCTGAGACATAGTGGGGAGTCCGCTCGGTTAAGTTTAAATAGGAGTGTACAGGTGTAGTATGTGCGGTGCAGGATTTTTAGTTGGATCAGCCGCAGTTTGGATGATATGCCCACTTCCCTAGGGGAGGAATGCGCCGCCTGCCAGTCTGCTTCGGCAAAGTCTCCCAGCTCAGACTCCCATCTACACTTAAGGGCTGCAAACGGTTCTGGCCGGTTGTTTATCATTTTTCGGTATGTCAGGGAGGTCGCCCTTTGTGTCAGGTGTTCCGTGAGGAGCCGGTCTTCCAATGGTGACGACTCCGGAAGCCGGGTCCCGGGCGGGACCGCCGCCTGGAGTGCGTGATGAATTTGCATGTACCTAAAACGTTCGGTGTCGGCCAGGTCGAAATCTGCTTGCAGTTGGGCAAACGTAACCAGTTCTCCCTTTTTCCAAAGGTCACCGACCCTGGAGATGCCAATTAGGTCCCATTGATGGAACCCCTTGGTAGTGCGCAGCACCCCCAACTGTTTCGCATCCCATAGCGGTGTGGCCTGGGTTATTTTCCCGGCCCAGCCCAGAGCCCGCTGCGCCGCAAACCATATCTGGAGGGCGTGCGCCGTGGGGCCCGAGGGGCAGCGGCCCCTCCTGTAGTTGTAGAGCGCTCCCATGACCCCCCCAGCCCCCAGCAGCTGCCGGTCCATACGATACGCCGGGTCCTCCCCATGCACATGCAGCCACTGATTTATCACCGTAAGTTGCGATGCCCAATAGTACAGTCTTATGTCTGGGAGGGCTATACCTCCGTCGTACCACCCCCTGGTGAGCTTATGGAGGGCTATCCGCGGCGTCTTGTCTTCCCACAATAGGCTGGTGACCTCCGCGTTGATGGCGGCGAAATACGTCGGCGGCACCAGGAAGGGTGTATTTTGAAGTATGTACAGAAATCTAGGGAGAGCCATCATTTTGAAGAGGGCGGCTCTCCCCAGCAGAGTCAAGGGTAAGGAACGCCAGTGCTTGACGTCGCTTCGAAACCTGTGTAGGGGCTTCGTTAGGTTGTCAGCCACAAATCTGTCCCCGTCAGTGGTCACATAGATTCCCAAGTATCTGAACCCGTCCTCCACCACCCGGATGTCGCATCCCCTCGGGAGCCGAGGCGGCGATCCTCGGAGCATATATATATATATATATAATCGACTTTTCCCAGTTTATCTCATAGCCGGACACCCTTCCGTACGACGCACAGATGTCCAAGAGACAGGCGATAGAGTGCGCCGGTGAGGCCAGGTAGAGCAGGATATCGTCAGCATAAAGGGAGATGCGGTCCTCCCACCCCATGGTCCACCTGAGCCCCCGGATCACCGGGTCCTGCCGCAACCAGGCCGCCAGCGGCTCCAGAGCCAGCGCAAAAAGGAGTGGGGAAAGAGGGCAGCCCTGTCGCGTCCCCCGCCCCAACGGGAAGGGGTCTGAGATATGTCCGTTGACCACCACCTGTGCCAGTGGCTCGGTATACAAAAGCTGAATCCATGTGCACATCTTGGGGCCGAGTCCTACGTGGCGAAGAACGGCAAAGAGGAATGGCCACTCCACCCTGTCGAACGCCATCCGTGCGTCCAGCGAGAGGATGGCCGCGTCTTCCTCTATCGAGGAGCGGCGCGCGAGAATCCTGTGGAGCCGCCGTATATTCAGGGCGGTATTTCGATGAGGCATAAATCCGGATTGGTCCGGGTGTATCAGGGTTGAAAGGTAGGGCTGCAGCCTTGTCGCCAGCACCTTTGCCAGGATCTTCGCCTCAGCATTTAGCAACGAGATTGGGCGATAGGAAGCGCATTCATGCGCAGGTTTGTGAGGCTTCGGGATCGCCACTATGGTAGCCACTCTCTGGTCTAGGGGCAGGATCCCCGCCGATAGGCTGTCTTTGTACATGGCCAATAGGTGCGGGACTACGTGGGTAGCGTTCTTCTTATAGAACTCCACCGGGATTCCATTTGGCCCCATCGCCTTCCCAGCACGGAGAGCAAGTATTGCTAGTGTGAGCTCTTCCGCCGTCAGGTCCACCTCTAGGGCATCTACCCCCGACGGGGCCAGCCTTGGCATCGCGACGTCCCGGAGGAAGGCCTCGTTGTCTGCCACAGTGGACGAGGCCTCCGGTGTATAGACCCGTTTGTAGTGAGCCGCTAGCGCCTCCACAATTTGCCGTGGTTCCGACGTGAGGTCTCCCGAGTCTAGTCTGATCCGTGCCACCCAACGTGCCGCCCGCTCCCCCTTCTCAAGCCAGGCCAGCAGTTTACCTGCCTTGTCCCCCAGTTCATAAATCGTATGCCGTGCTGCCGTCTGTTTGGCTCGTGAGGCCTCCCAAAGATAGGACTTGTATTCCTGCTGCGCCATGTGGACTCCATGCATGGTGCCCTCATCTGCATGCGCGGCATGGTTGGCCTCTGCCTCCTTCACCCCTTGTTCGCGCCTAAGCACCTCCAGCCGTTGGGTTCTCTTATGGTCCGTAACCATGGAGATTGCTTGTCCACGAAGGACTGTTTTGTACGCCTCCCACAACGTCGTCGGGCCTACCTCCGAGTCCTTGTTTTCTGCGAAATACTGTTTGGTTGTCGTCTGAAGGGCTTTACAAATTTTAGGGATTTTGAGGTAACCTGGGTGAATTGGGAATACCCTGCGCTTATGTGGGGTAAAGATTGTAAATGTGAACATCTGGCATTCTTAAAGTGTATGCACATCTCATATATGCATGGACTGAACAAAGTCAAAATCATTTCTCTCTTAAGTAGCTGTGAAGTGATCAGATGTGAGCCTTTTTTCCTTTCCATTGCCTCTAGGTGTGACGTTCCTGATAGCTCCCAGACAGGATACTCAACAAAAAAGAGCCCTAATGGCAACTTAACTTCGGCTTGTGTTATGGGCAAAGCTGGAATCGGATAAGCCCTTCCCCGCCTGCACATTGCTGCTCGAAACAAACGCAGACAACGTGAAGGTGCTGCTGAAAGTGTCCCGGTGTCAGAAAATTACAACGGGCCGAGTTCAGGATACTCCTGTGAATTCCAGGAAAAATAGTAAATGAACGAGGCACTGCGCTGAAAGTAGGGGTAGATGGCGTCTACCCTCGACTTGAGCCCTGCTCGTTCCCTGATCCAGGACCTACCTACTCCTAGTGCCACTGGTAGTGAGGACACACTGCTCGACCAATCTCGCCACCTGATGAGACGTGAGTGGAAAGGACACACTGCTCGACCAATCTGGTCACCTGAGACGTGAGTAGCGTGGACACACTGCTCGACCAATCAGGCCACCTGATGAGACGTGAGTGGAGAGGACATACTGCTCGACCAATCATGCCACCTGATGAGACGTGAGTAGCGAGGACACACTGCTCGACCAATCATGCCACCTGATGAGACGTGAGTAGCGAGGACACACTGCTCGACAAATCAGGCCACCTGATTTGAGTAGAGAAGACACACAGCTCGACCAATCAGGCCCCCTGATGAGACGGGACTGTGAGAAGGTGGCCTGGTAAATACTGTCCACTAGTTCTAGTGGGCACCTTGCACCAGTCCAAACAACCCTTATCGATGATTAGGCTTAAGACAACCTTTATTGAAAGCTATCCTAGTGGTAGCTATGGAGAGCAGCCTTTAGGCTAAGTCTTGAAGGAGTGTAAAGCAGCTTAGTTTACCAGATTATAACCTCCTAAATGAAAGGAGAACCACACCGGGTATATAAATATATATATAAAAAATATATGTATTTATTTTTAAACACTCTCTACTAAGCTCTTTATGAAGTTAGAGAGCAAGGCACACAATCATACAGTTATTTAACGACAGTAAATAGCACAATATACAATGGGCCCCAGGGGGAGACCAAACCATATATTAAGAAAGTAGTATAAGAACCACGACTTGACTAAACAGTGCCTTGAGCACGTAGAATCACTGGGACCCCAAGGAACCACCCAAGGCAGTGACACAGGAGATCCACGGGGGACGTGTGAAGTGTGAGAACACAGCCGCGAGCCCCGTACAATTCAATAAAAAAGTCGCGGTTGGAATTTTAAAGAATAAGGACACTTAGGAGAGGATTTTGAGCGAACCCCTTTAGACTTCGAGGGTTCTAGGGCCAGCACCCATGGGAGCACCGGAGTACTCGTGTTACCTCACCCAGGGAAGCAGGGTGCATAGGTGTCAAATGGTGTAGGGAATTGTCGTTGATTTCAATGGCGATGTGCTGCAAAGTGCTGCTGCCGTGGAAAGGAGAAGTGTCCAGGGTGATCCAAGCCTGGATCGAAGATGTGAAGAACCTGAAAGTAGAGGGGACAGAGTCTGGGTCACTTGCCAGTGACAAGGGGCATGATGGACGAATGCCCACCGATGTCTGGTGTTTCAGCTGCGAAGAGGTGAAGCTTGACTCCACTGCCATGAGGACCAGGAGGCGTCGACGACGACCACAGTCTGCTGGCGAACTGTCCCACGAAGGATGTCGAGTGCTGGGGGGTTGGTGTCCGGATTGGAGACCAACAAGCCTTGGCAACGGCAACCCACGCGGTGAGAGAAAATGGCTTCGGGGTGGACCAGCAATGTCCTGTGGACTCCCCAAGCGATGGAGAGTCAGGGCATGTCTGGAGCAACCAGGTAAGCCCGTTGAAAGTTAAAGTACCCTGCTCAGGGACCCACAAGTCGACGGACAAGGGATCGTGAAGGGACCTCGAGAGGAATCACTAAATACCAGCCCACGGGTCACTGAATGAGTGTAGGCCAGCAATCTTCGGTGGAATCACTGCTCGGGGTCTGGACTACAAGTAGCCCAAAGCACAGCCTCAGGGATCGCCCAAAAACATATGCTGCTGCAAATGGTCGCGGTATCCAGGGGTCCGGGTTGCACGGTCTCCACGAGGGATACAGGCCTCAGACTTGCTGAGCACACTGATCGACGTCAGAGACCACAGGAACCCACCCCGTCCTGTGTTGCAATATTCTTCGGAGTCCTCAGGAGCATCGTAGATGCAAACCGGACCGATGCGTCTTTGGTGCCTGCCAAGCAGGGGAGTAATTCCTTTACTCCAAGGGAGATTCTTCAGTCATCTAGTTCAATGTAGATCGTCGAAGTACTGGTTTTTGTAGCAGAGTTTTGTCCAGGTAATATCTAAAGTCCTGTAGTCAGGGGTTCCTACTTCATACCCAAGAAAGAGGTGGGACAAACTCTGGGGACCCACCTATGGGAGGGTGTAGACAGAGGGGTGGCTACACCCATATCCTTTGTCCAGTTTCGCTCCAGAGCAGGGGCTGGTAGCCCCTGCAACCGGTTTATGCACAGGGACACCAGATGTGCCCCCAGTGCAGACTTCAAAGCACTTTTGGAGTGCACCCACCCAGTCCCAATACACTTAAGCCTGTCTGGGAGGTGGTCACATCTCCTTGTGACAGGAAACCTATTGTTCAGGCCTTCCCTGCCAGAGTTTCGGTCAGCGCAGGAGGGCACACTCATGTCTGTGGCTGGCAGCATCCATTTTGTGATGCCAGGGCTTGCAAAGCTGGTACCAGGTATACCGGGTGCTGTCATATTTCTCCCTCTAGTTGGGTGGAATCATACCTCCCCTGCCAGTTACTGGCGGGGAGGTATGATTCCAAGGTGTTTGAGACCAAACACGCCATGTTTCCGTGCAGCCATTCCAAAGTTAGCATTTACAGCGAGGTTATAATGCACTTAAGAGTACATGGTCTGGCTGCATCACAAACAACCCAGGAATAAAGGTTCAGAAAGCTGCAGAGGGGCTCTGCCCATGCATGTGCACCCTCTCACATTAAACCCAGCACCCTGCCTTCAGGATTGATAAGGCCTGCCATAGGGGTGACTGATAGGTTTATATGTGCAGTGATATGGAGAGATATAGGGAACCTATATCTAAGTAAGGGGTGCATACACCACCTTACGCAGGCTGCTGTAGCAGACCTGTTGTGTCATTTTAAATGGCTTCCCAGGGGTGGCACAATACATGCTGCAGCCCCTGGTAGGCCCCTGGGGTACCTATGCCCTGGGTACATATATACCAGATACTAGGGACTTATAAGGGTATCCCAGAATCCAATTTGGAGTGAACCTAAAGTACAGGCAATCATTTTAAAGGGGAGAGTAGATAGTTGGCTAGGATCCTGCTATTCACGACCCCAGCCTAAGTCGAAAACCAGCAAAACACCAGGAAAAAAGTGGGGTCAACCATGCAGTCAGATTCCACTTTCCTACAGTGACCTCATCGAGCTGAACGCGATCGGCCGAGGCCACTGCAGCCCAACACAGCCAAACAAATGTAGCATGGAGAAGACCTCACTGGTGCCCAAAGTGTACAATTGTTTGTACCATAAGGGATGCACAATGCCGTCCCAGATCCAGGCCAGTTTTTCAGTGTAACCACTCCCTCTGTAAATAGGATCGTGAAGAAATAGTCGGTGTGAAGTTACCTTCTGAGGAGAACGTGACAATCTATCACAGAGTGGCCTTCCTCGACCTATACTGGACACCCCTATTTTACGTGGTCACTATTTGACGTCAGTCCTGCAGACTCACATTACAACGTTTGTGCAAATTTTGTATGACTTATGGAAATTGCTCACGGCCGTCGCATTGTGACTTAAACCACAGTGCCCCTCACAAGCGAGGCCCTGTGGATTGGTGTGTGACCAGCTATGGAAAAATGCAGCTTTGCGCCTCTGGAAAAGAGCTAAGAGGATGCTATGCATAAGCCCTAGATGGTGGGCACAAGCCAGATGTGGAGCACAGCATCACCTCAAAGTTTGTAACTCGTTATGCATAATTCATGTTTATGCTAAAGACGTGTTACTGGTGCTCACATAGTATACTCTGCAACGCAGTGTCAACTGCTCGAGTTTTATGACCGCAGCAACGGAGTAGGAATCGCCATCGTCCACAGGAACACTCTCAAAATCTCAACAAACGCCGATGACACCCTCAGCACCGAAAACACCTGCATTTCCAGATCCACACTGACCCCAACACCACCCTCAGAGTAACCCTCGTCTATAGACACCCCGGACCCCGACCACAGTTCAGCGACTCCATCGCCGACTTAGTCACCACACACGCCCTCGCCTCCACAGACTACATCCTCCTCGGGGACTTGAACTTCCACCTCGAGAAAAACAACGACTCCAACTCTTCCACCCTGATCGACAACCTCGGACTCAGACAACTCGTCACAACACCCACCCACTCCGCCGGCCACACGCTTGACCCAATCTTCTCAGCAAGCTCCCACGTCTTCTTCAACCACACCACCGAACTACACTGGACCGACCACCATTGCATCCACTTCACCTTCCGGAAACACACCACCGCACCCAGCAGATGCCTCGCCGCTGCTGGAGCAAAATCACCGAAGACCAGCTATTCACCACCCTCGCCCGAAGCCCACCCGCAGACCCGACCGACCCCGACGCCGCAGCCCGCAACCTCAGACAGTGGATCGGCAACTGCGCCAACACCCTTGCCCCGCTCAAGAAACCCTCCAACAGCCACACCAGAAAGAAAGCAAGATGGTTCTCCGAAGACCTCCAGGCCTCCAAGCAAACCTGCCGGAAGCTAGAGAAGAACGGGATCTGTGAACGAACACCAGAAAGCTACGCAGCCCACAAGAACGCCACCCGCAGACACCACCACCTCATCAGATCCGCCAAAAGGGCCTCCTTCAAAGACCGCCTAGACAACAACGCACACAAATGCAAAGAGCTCTTCAACATCGTGAAGGAACTCTCCAACCCCAGCTCAACACCAACAACATCCCACCTTCGCAAGATTTGTGCGACTCGCTGGCCACCTTCTTCCACCGCAAGATCGCAGACATCCACAACAGCCTCAACACCGTGACCGACCTAGCAACCACCGAGACCTCCAACCCAACGACCACCACCCGCACCAACCGCCTGACCTCCTGGGCCAACATCGACGACGACGACACCAAGATCATGAACTCCGTCCACTCCGGATCACCGTCAGACCCAGGCCCACACCACATCTTCAACAAAGCCAGCACCACCATCGCACCCCATCTCCGGAAAGCCATCAACATCACCTTCGAGACCGCAACCTTACCGGAGAGCTGGAAGCATGCAGAGATCAACGCCTTACTCAAGAAATCCAAGGCGGACCCCAAGGACCTCAAGAACTTCCGACCCATCTCCCTGCTCCCGTTCCCGGCGAAGGTCATTGAGAAGGCCGTCAACAAACAACTGACCAGATTCCTCGAGGAGAACAGCATCCTGGACCCGTCCCAGTCCGGGTTCTGCAGCAACCACAGCACTGAAACTGCCCTCATCGCCGCCATCGACGACATCAGGACCCTGCAAGACAACAGAGAAACCGCGGCCCTCATACTCCTAGACCTGTCAGCCGCCTTCGACACGGTCTGCCACCGCACACTACGGACATGCCTCAACAACGCCGGGATCCAAGAGAAGGCCCTGGACTGGACCACCTCCTTCCTCTCCGGCAGAACACAGAGCATCTGCCTCCCCCCCTTCCGCTCCGAAGCCACCAAGATCATCTGCGGTGTACCCCAGGGCTCATCCCTCAGCCCAACGCTGTTCAACATCTACATGGCACCGCTCGCCCACGTCGCCCGACTGCACGACCTCAACATCATCTCTTACGCCGATGACACCCAGCTGATCCTCTCCCTCACCAAAGACCCCCACACCGCCAAGACCAACCTCCACGAGGGAATGAAGGCCGTCGCTGACTGGATGAGGGACAGCCGACTGAAGCTGAACTCGGACAAGACGGAGGTCCTCATCCTCGGATCCAACCCCTCGGCCTGGGACAACTCCTGGTGGCCAACCGCACTATTTGCTGCTCCAACCCCTACCGACCACGCATGCAACCTAGGGGGTCATCCTCGACTCCACCCTCTCCATGACGAAGCAGGTCAATGCCATCTCTTCCTCCTGCTTCAACACCCTGTGCATGCTCCGCAGGATCTACAAGTGGATCCCCACCGAAACAAGAAGGACGGTCACCCAGGCCCTCGTCAGCAGCAGACTAGACTACGGAAACTCCCTCTACGCAAACTCCTGAAACGGCTCCAACGCATCCAGAACACCTCCGCACGCCTAATCCTCGACATCCCCCGCCACAGCCACATCACACCCCACCTAAGAGACCTGCACTGGCTCCCTGATAACCTTCAAGCTCCTCACCCACGCACACAAAGCACTCCACAACACCGGACCAGCGTACCTCAGCAGCCGACTCAGCTTCTACACCCCCACCCACCAGCTCCGCTCCACCGACCACGCCCTTGCCACTGTCCCCCGCATCCGAAGAGTGACCACCGGCGGCAGATCATTTTCCCACCTCGCCGTCAAGACATGGAACACCCTCCCCATCCACCTACGGCAGACCCAAGACCTACTAACCTTCAGAAGACTCCTCAAGACCTGGCTCTTCGAACAGTAGCAGCATTCCCCCACCCCTTAGCACCTTGAGACCCTCACGGGTATGTAGTGCGCTCTACAAATGCTTTGACTGATAGTTGCTGACACTACTGCCTTTATACTCCCGCTCTGCGCTGCTAGACACACCCCCTTCCAGGGGTCTTGATCTGCAGTCCAAACCTCAGGGAAAATTACACAAAAAAGAGCCTCTTTACTGCCATCAGCAAACACCAAGGCAAATATTTAACACTCATTTTAAGGCTGTGAAATAAAATGACAAAATTACTAAATAGGTAATCTTTAAAGTGAAAACCGAAGCAAGAGGATTAGGGCCACGGAAGTGTGTGACTCATCCCAGCCTCGGCGCGTTTCAAGAGGGACCGACAGCTTCGCGAGAAGTCCGCGGTCCATGCAGCTTCTCTGGGTACGTGCTGGCGCCTCCTCTGGCAGGTGCGAGCAAAGAACCGAGGCAGGAGGGGAGTAGGAGAGATGGATGAGTGGGAGAGAGAAGGGGAAAGAGAGGGCATTAGGAAGAGACTGGGGGGGCATAAGGAAGAGAGGGGTAAGCATTAGGATGAGAGAGGGGGGGCCAAGTGGAAGAGAGAGGGGGGGCCAAGTGGAAGAGAGAGGGGGGGGCCAAGTGGAAGAGAGAGGGGGGGCCAAGTGGAAGAGAGAGGGGGGGCCAAGTGGAAGAGAGAGGGGGGCAAGAGGAAGAGAGAGGGGTGCCAAGAGGAAGAGAGAGGGGTGCCAAGAGGAAGAGAGAGGGGTGCCAAGAGGAAGAGAGAGGGGTGCCAAGAGGAAGAGAGAGGGGTGCCAAGAGGAAGAGAGAGGGGTGCCAAGAGGAAGAGAGAGGGGTGCCAAGAGGAAGAGAGAGGGGGGCCAAGAGGAAGAGAGAGGGGTGCCAAGAGGAAGAGAGAGGGGTGCCAAGAGGAAGAGAGAGGGGGGCCAAGAGGAAGAGAGAGGGGGGCCAAGAGGAAGAGAGAGGGGGGCCAAGAGGAAGAGAGAGGGGGGCCAAGAGGAAGAGAGA
The DNA here is from genome assembly GCF_964204655.1 of Triturus cristatus. NCBI lineage: Eukaryota > Metazoa > Chordata > Amphibia > Caudata > Salamandridae > Triturus > Triturus cristatus. Next base: position 1,125,142,332 of record NC_140594.1, read on the forward strand.
GACGGGGCCAAGAGGAAGAGAGAGGGGGGCCAAGAGGAAGAGAGAGGGGGGCCAAGAGGAAGAGAGAGGGGGGCCAAGAGGAAGAGAGACGGGGGCCAAGAGGAAGAGAGAGGGGGGCCAAGAGGAAGAGAGAGGGGGGCCAAGAGGAAGAGAGAGGGTGGAAGAGAGAGGAGGGCCAAGGGGAAGAGAGAGGGGGGCCAAGGGGAAGAGAGAGGGGGGCCAAGGGGAAGAGAGAGGGGGGCCAAGGGGAAGAGAGAGGGGGGCCAAGAGGAAGAGAGAGGGGGGCCAAGAGGAAGAGAGAGGGGGGCCAAGAGGAAGAGAGAGGGGGGCCAAGAGGAAGAGAGAGGGGGGCCAAGAGGAAGAGAGACGGGGGCAAGGGGAAGAGAGACGGGGGCAAGGGGAAGAGAGCCGGGGGCAAGGGGAAGAGAGCCGGGGGCAAGGGGAAGAGAGACGGGGGCAAGGGGAAGAGAGAGGGGGGCCAAGAGGAAGAGAGAGGGGGGCCAAGAGGAAGAGAGAGGGGGGCCAGAGGAAGAGAGAGGGGGGCCAGAGGAAGAGAGCCGGGGGCAAGAGAAAGAGAGCCGGGGGCAAGAGAAAGAGAGCCGGGGGCAAGAGAAAGAGAGCCGGGGGCAAGAGAAAGAGAGCCGGGGGCAAGAGAAAGAGAGCCGGGGGCAAGAGAAAGAGAGCCGGGGGCAAGAGAAAGAGAGCCGGGGGCAAGAGAAAGAGAGCCGGGGGCAAGAGAAAGAGAGCCGGGGGCAAGAGAAAGAGAGCCGGGGGCAAGAGAAAGAGAGCCGGGGGCAAGAGAAAGAGAGCCGGGGGCAAGAGAAAGAGAGCCGGGGGCAAGAGAAAGAGAGCCGGGGGCAAGAGAAAGAGAGCCGGGGGCAAGAGAAAGAGAGCCGGGGGCATTAGGAAGAGAGCCGGGGGCAAGAGAAAGAGAGCCGGGGGCAAGAGGAAGAGAGCCGGGGGCATTAGGAAGAGAGCCGGGGGCATTAGGAAGAGAGCGGGGGCATTAGGAAGAGAGCGGGGGCATTAGGAAGAGAGCGGGGGCATTAGGAAGAGAGCGGGGGCATTAGGAAGAGAGCGGGGGCATTAGGAAGAGAGCGGGGGCATTAGGAAGAGAGCGGGGGCATTAGGAAGAGAGCGGGGGCATTAGGAAGAGAGCGGGGGCATTAGGAAGAGAGCGGGGGCATTAGGAAGAGAGCGGGGGCATTAGGAAGAGAGCGGGGGCATTAGGAAGAGAGCGGGGGCATTAGGAAGAGAGCGGGGGCATTAGGAAGAGAGCGGGGGCATTAGGAAGAGAGCGGGGGCATTAGGAAGAGAGCGGGGGCATTAGGAAGAGAGCGGGGGCATTAGGAAGAGAGCGGGGGCATTAGGAAGAGAGCGGGGGCATTAGGAAGAGAGCGGGGGCATTAGGAAGAGAGCGGGGGCATTAGGAAGAGAGGGGGCAGTAGGAAGAGAGGGGGCACTAGGAAGAGTGGGGGGCACTAGGAAGAGTGGGGGGCAAGAGGAAGAGTGGAGGGCAAGAGGAAGAGTGGGGGGCAAGAGGAAGAGTGGGGGGCAAGAGGAAGAGTGGGGGGCAAGAGGAAGAGTGGGGGGCAAGAGGAAGAGTGGGGGGCAAGAGGAAGAGTGGGGGGCAAGAGGAAGAAAGAGGGGCAAGAGAAGTGAGAGGTGGGATTGCTCAATGCGGGCAGTCGCGGATGGCTGCTACTGCTCGCGTTGAGACACCTTTCGGGTTGAGGAAGCTGCCGCTTGAGGAGAAAATCTACTCGAGCGACAGAAAGAAGCAGCGCCATCTTGCGATGCGCATGGTGCCATTCGCGACAAACACTTGACGCTAAAAATCCGGCGAACAGCCAGACCTAACACACTTTGCCGCTTGTGGAACTTCGCGTAGCGCAGCGGAGTTCACACTGGACTCCGAGAACTCTGCCCTGGCCTAATCAGTAGTGCAGTTACACACAGAATATTAAAAGAGTTTCATAGCTGAAGAAAAAAACACTAATTTGGATTTCTCTCTTGGCCAATATGTAACAGGACACAGCAGGTTGAATGTTTGCTTCCACCGGTGGGCTGGGGAGGCTGGATGTGAGGTGTGGCCCTATCCCGATGGCCCCCATTTCACTTCCGCCACCTGGCTCCAGCCAGGACACAACTTGGACAACAGAAATGCTCCAAATGTGCCATTATGATGGCTGGTCCACTGGCAGTGGGTGGGCACAGCACAGTCCATCCACGCCATGTGCAGGTTACTGCTGGGTACAGCACCACGCAGCAGGGCACACCCGGGAGTATTCGTGGGAACTGGCAGCTGGGACCACGTGCTGCTGCCAGGGCGGGAACCCAGCTGATCTTAGCCCTGGTCCAACAGGGGAATCTGTCATGTCTGCGCCTCACTTGAGGCGGCCCAGCTGACACTACAAAAACACGAGCCGACTGCTTGACGCAACTCTCCTGAGACTGACCTTTGAATCTTCAGAGCAGCAACAGAACATGATCCTACCCTGGCTCAGTGGCAGGGTCAACTGTTTTGTGGTTTAGAGTCAGAGCAGTTGAAGAGGGGGAACTGGACCCATCAATCTGGGCTCTATAGTTAACAAGCATGGGCATAGCCAATAGGTCTCAGCTTTGGGACCATATAAGTGTTTAGCCATGCAACAGTTGATGTTGTTGCACCAAGGATATTGTGCTGGATAACTAATCACTTATAAGGACCCAAAGGCGAGACCTATTGGCTATGCCAATGCTTGTTTATTTTTTTAATTAAGCACTGGCAGCGGCGCTTGGCAGGATTTACTGGCACATGCATCAACGTAGGCTTTTGCGATTCCTTAATTGCGATTATAAAGGAATCGCAATTAAGGAATTGCAAAAGCCTATGCATGTAGGAATCGCTAAAAAAAAGCGATTCCTACACATTCCTTAATTGCGACTCGCAAATTGCGAGTCGTAATTAAGGAATGCTGTCCCATTCATTCCTATGGGCCTCCAGGCCCTTAGGAATGAATTGGAGATTGCACGATCAATTTCAAGGGTGCAAGGGTGTCAAAATGACACCCTTTTGCACCCCTGAAATTGATCTGTGCACATATGTTGCACACACACATGCCTTAAGGGCATGGGTGTGCGCAACATGAAACTTTGAAAAATGCACAAAAGTGCATTTTTCTAAGTTTTTGCAAATTACCATGAAGTTCAACTTCATGGTAATTTGCTCCCCCTATTAGCGAAATCGCTATTTTTTTTTTACTTTAATGCATTGCATTTAAGGAATCTCAATTTGGGATTCCTTAAATGCAATTGCAATTTAAGTCATCGCAATTTAGGGATTCCTTAAATTGCGATTTTTGTATTTGGGATGATGCATCCCAAATGCAAAAATACCGGTCGCAAAGGGGCAGATTCTGAGAATCTGCCCGTTTGCGACCGGTTTTTACTTTGATGCATGTGCCTGATAGTTGGGAAAATCTGCTCTTCACATTATGCTCTACTTAAACACGTTCACATTATATTCTGTTTAAACACGATAAAAGCAGAAAGATCGTTATGGGGAATAAAAGAAAATACAGGAGAGAAAATAATCTACTGATGGTTAAACCTACTTAAACTACGCCGCAAAATTTTCACTTTATTATCTTTCCAGGCAAATGGAGCCGCGGTTTCTATGAAAGCAGCGCGCAAGGGTTGTGCCATTATTGTTGTCAAAATAATCATTGAGCATGAGTAGCTCCGACAGTCAACGCGACCAGCTTGTTTACCTGGTGAAATGGCGACCACAACTACGGAAATATATTTGTATCGTAACGCTCTTATCATAATGGGATACATTAAAAGAAATTCTCGCTTTGGCAAAACCTCCTGCAGTCTCCCTACTCCGAACTCCGCCCAGACGGGACAAAAATGGAAAATGTATCTCACAGGAGAATGCCACGCAAAGATACCCAGCGACAGTGTTTTGTCAGAGCGCGCGGCCCGCCTCTTAGGAGGTGTACGGTGCTGTGATGTCATTCGGAATTGCAGACTATCTTCTCTCTGGAATCGAGTTGCAAACACCATCCTAACAGTAATTAGAGCTAAGCAGCAATTATATATGATTTGTTCAGACTTTCTGCCGTCTCCTAGCACCCAGCAGCATCACGCAGCAGTATGCTGAAAGGAAGGAACTATCTGCCTCTTAATTGAATACCTCGTTAAAATGTACGAATGCCGAAACAAACGCGGGTCGTGATCTTCTAAGAAGCTAAGGTAAGCATTTTCGCTATATGGCTTGTTAGCAAATTAGGGTTGTCTGATCAAGTTTGAGCTCACAGCCAATCAGAGGTGGAAACAGATTCAGAGTGTTGTTACCAAAGATTGGCTTTGGTAACTCTGATCACCCAGGGATTGGTCAGAGGACTAGCTGTTCCTTAGTGTATTAGAGTTCAGTCCGAAGATGGAAAAGAACAGGTTTGTTGTAAATATACGGTGGAGATGAGGCACGGGACAGGGGTCTGCATGTGCGATTGATCCCAGTTTGCCTCAAACAGTTGGAGAAATCTAGGAGAACTTCTGTAACACGCGGTCTAGATCAATAAAGGAGGAGAAAATAATAAAGAGGCCCCCGATCACTTAGCCTGCCCGTGCTGGCACAACGTTGAACAGACAGTAAGCAATGCATACTTCAGTGCAAGTATTGGTTAGTCTGTAAAATCGTGCAATTGGCTCCAACAGTTTTCAGGGGTGGCCAGAATAACTGATATGAAGCAGGAGTGACAAAGTGTTGTGTGGTAGGCTGAGAAGGGGGCCTCTGTATCACAGCTGGCGCTTAACAGTCTGGGTTCATAAATGCGACATGCCCACTGCACGGCAGCAGCTCCAACAAGCCCGGGAGTTGTGTGCGCGCGCTAACATGAAATAAAGAAAGCACGCGAGTGGAAAGTGAAAGCAGCAGCTGCAGCATCACGTCTGGCGAGTGGTGTGTCATGTGCTCGCACCATGACGAGAGAGGAAAGCCAGATGGCGCCTCTGCTCGTCATTGTGCGCGTAACCGCATGCTTTATGCCACCCAAAAAGCTGTGGTCGGCTTTTTAAAGCCCACTCCCTTAATGTCTCGCCAGAGCAGCACATGCGCTGCCTCAGGCGAGACCTAAAAAGCACATCTACCGTTCCACCAATGGCTACAAGCCAGACCAAGTGATGCTCCTGTCTGCAGAGCGAAGACGCCTCTATGTGTCTGGCTAGAATACTCATCATAGTGACACCCCTTCAGATGTCGCCTTCTCATAAGAACCGCACCAGCAGCCGTGCACACACAAGCAGGGCGGACTTCTCTTCCACCCTAACTGTCCTGTTAGTGACAGCGAGCAGGGGTGGGGCTTGTGCACCCCTGTGCATGCTATCACCGCACGGGATGGAAACAATCTACTAGTGTGGATACACCGTGACATGTCACCTGAAGGAACCCAGAGGAGACCTCCACCACTGGCCACATGCTCATTCGCCTTGGGGGTCACCCTAGTGACGTGATGCTGGTTTTAAAATGTACATTTTATTTATTGTCTTCGTGCCTCTTCTGCGTTTCTATGTTGATATGGGTTGTCTTTCTTTGCCGCTCCGTTGATATAAAATTCTTCTGTGTCTGCTCGATGCTCCGGTTTTTGGTTCTCAAGATCTGATCACCCTACCCTGCGGACTGAGCCGCAATGTCAGTTATCCATCTGACATACACGTTACAATTAACTCTAAAGGGTAGTGGAGAGTAAGGCTAGAAAACCACAATCAAAACCAAAAAACACAAATACTATCAAAAATGTTCTGTTAATTACTTGTGTTTATAACATTGTTGATAATTCATTCAAAATTTAAAAGATGTCATATACGTTGATTCGAACTCGAAATAATGGCATCTGGTTTAAAAATTTGAATGGATTTCAACAATTTTAGAAGTACAAGTTAATAACAGAACCATTTTGAGAGTATCAGTGTTTTTTTTTGCTTGGATTGCGGTTTTCTATCCTTACTCCCCACTACCCTTTGGTGTTAAATGACAGTACTTCTTGAGTACGGGAAGCGCTCTGGACAACTGTCCCGAAGAGGTCCTTAATGACGGACATGTGCCTTGCAGCACGACTACCCCTCCCGTTAACTGATGGTGGACTTCTTCCACAGGCCAGTACACCCTAACCATCCTCGGACCCCGAACATTTACTGACTTCCTGCCCTGACGTGATCAGGTACTCACCACTGTGCCATGCTGCCTCCACCGGCCCCCAGCAGCACAGGGCTCCCCCCACTGGCTCAACTTCACAATGCATCAACAGGAAACAAGTTCAAAGCAAACACAAGGAGATAATGGACGGAGCACTGAAACTTTTCAGACACTCACCCCCAGTCTCAGATCTGGGTTGAATCCATCATTGTTCTTTAGCTCACTTTGCCACCTCAGTTCAGACCCAACTATATGCAAATCAGTCTTGACCCTGTGCCTCATGGGAACAGTCCAGCCCGAACTGCCAAGCCAGGTTTTCCCTGAACCTGAAACAAGCATCCTGGGACCGGTTTCTGGGTAACACCCTTCATCAGCCAGGCTACCTTGAATCCAGTGGCAAAGTGAGCAAGGGGACCACGTCTGAACTGGGGTGGCGTAGTGAGCTAAAGAACGATGATGGATTCAACCCAGATCTGTGACTGGGGGAGAGTGTCTGAAAAGTTTCAGCGCTCCGTCCATCATCTCTTTCTGTTTGCCAAGTTCAAATCCCAGCTTCTCCATTGACCAAATTGTGTGATCCTGCACAAATCACATTATTTCACTCTCCCTCATATTAGCTTACCTTAAAATCTGAGAATAGTGCAGAAACTTTGTTCGGGATGTGTGCTGTATAAACACCTAACTTGCCTATGGTTTAACAGACAGTGTTGCTCCAAATAAACCAATACTGGCCTCATATAAAGAGCACATAACACAGGATATCTTGGTTTACTCATGTCCAGGTTCTGAAGGAACTGGAGGTGGGGAAAATTCATATCTACAAACTATAACTTTTAGGAGATTTCATAGCACGGGTATAACCTCATGTACTAAAGTGAAAAACAAGCCCTCAAGAAATCACCAATTCTTCACTTGGGTCGGTATCACATTATACAGAACGGGAGCTGTGTCATTGATATGCCCATCCTTTCGATGGCTCAGCTTGGTTGCTTTAGTTCCGAACAGCCAAACCAGACCCCCTGGCCCGGCTCGAGCCCGGCTCCTCCTGTGAATTCCTGGCTCGCCCGCCTTCAAAATACGTCACATGTGCATCACCTTAGCTTGCACTGTTGTTGCACCGGACCTCAGTCTCCCACAGGGGCCACTGCTCCAGAGCGCCCCCTTCTGTCCTCAAGCCAGAATTCCTGGCTCGAAGCCTGGCCGCTAGTCCACGATCACTCGGTGACCTACCTGCAAAGGTAGACTCCCCACCACTGAACCGCTTCCACATACAGGACTCTAACAGTTGTGTGCGAGACCCCATCATGGGTGTGATGGTTGTGTGCCAGCTCCCACCGGGGGCTAACAGTTGTGTGCGAGACCCCATCATGGGTGTGATGGTTGTGTGCCAGCTCCCACCGGGGGCTAACAGTTGTGTGCGAGCTCCCACCGGGGCTCTTGCAGTTGTGTGCGAGCTCCCACCGGGGCTCTTGCAGTTGTGTGCGAGCTCCCAGCATGGGTGTAATGGTTGTGTGCAAGCTCCCAGCATGGCTCTAACAGTTGTGTGCGAGATCCCACCAGGGCTCTAACAGTTGTGTGGGAGCTCCCAGCATGGGTGTAATGGTTGTGTGCGAGATCCCACCAGGGCTCTAACAGTTGTGTGCGAGATCCCACCAGGGCTCTAACAGTTGTGTGGGAGCTCCCAGCATGGGTGTAATGGTTGTGTGCGAGCTCCCACCGGGGCTCTAACAGTTGTGTGCGAGCTCCCACCGGGGCTCTAACAGTTGTGTGGGAGCTCCCACCGGGGCTCTAACAGTTGTGTGAGAGCTCCCACTGGGGCTCTAACAAATGTGTGCGAGCTCCCACCGGGGCTCCAACAGTTGCGTGCGAGCTCCCACCGGGGCTCTAACAGTTGTGTGCGAAATCCCACCAGGGCACTAACAGTTGTGTTTGAGATCCCACCAGGGCTCTAATGGTTGTGTGCGAGATCAAACCAAGGCTGAATAAGTTGTGCGCGAGTTCCCATCAGGGATCTAACAGTTGTGTGCAAGCTGCCACCAGGGCTCTAATGGTTGTGTGTGAGATCCCACCAGGGTTCTAACAGTTGTGTGCGAGATCCCACCAGGGCTCTAACGGTTGTGTGTGAGATCCCACCAGGGTTCTAACAGTTGTGTGTGAGATCCCACCAGGGCTCTAACAGTTGTGTGCGAGTTCCCACCAGGGCTCTAACAGTTGTGTGCGAGATCCCAGCATGGGTGTAATGGTTGTGTGCGAGCTCTCAGCATGGGTGTAATGGTTGTGTGCGAGCACTCACCAGGGCTCGAGCGGTTGTGTGCGAGCTCCCACCAGGGCTCGGACGGTTGTGTGCAAGATGCCACCAGGGCTCGAACGGTTGTGTGCAAGATCCCACCAGGGCTCTAACGGATGTGTGCGACGTCTCACCAGGGTTCTAACAGTTGTGGGCAAGATTCCACATGGCTGTAACAGTCGTGTGCGAGCTCCCACCAGGGCTCCAAGGGTTGTTTGCGAGCTCTCAACATTGCTATAATGGTTGAGTGCGCTACCTGCATGGTTGTAATGGCTGTGTGAGAGTTAAGGGTGGTGGTGACTGTGGTGGTGGTGAGTCAGTCTGTACCACAGATGCACGGATAGGTAGTAGCGGCACCCGCTTACACAGTAGAGGTACAGCATGGGCATAAGTGCAAGCTTCTCTAGTGACAGAACAGTTGATAGAAGCACCCGCTACCTCACACGCATAAGAGGTAAACCATAGGCAGAAGTGCAAGCTTCTATAGTGAACGGATAGGTGGTAGCGGCACCCGCTACCTCACACGCATAAGAGGTAAAGCATGAGCAGAAGAGCAAGCTTCTATAGTGACCGGATAGGTGGTAGCAGCACCCACTTCCCCACACACAAGAGGTGCAGCATGGCAGAAGTTCAAGCTCCTCTAGGGACGGGGTAGCACGAGACACAGACACACACACACACAGACACCCACCCCCCCCACCCCCCACTTCCCCCACATATCCACTGTCAAAACTGAAGCCACTAGTCACATGTACGACCACTGCGCCCATCCTTGTCCACTGACGATATAGAAACCAGTGCTGAGAACCTCGTCCTATGTCCATAGAGAAGTCACTACTGTGATCTACACCCACTGCTACTATAGATGCCCGTGCTAAGATCCATGTCCTAGGTGAACACTGAAGCCACCAGTCACCCTGCCCATGATTCATCAGCTGAAGCCACCTGTTTGTCTGCTCCTTGCTCGGGGTCTTAAAACCGATGCCTCCTCGCTACCACATACAGCTTTGGCTAGCTTCTGAGCAAGGTTTGAGCGGATGAACAATTACCAATACATACATTTATACAACAGACAAACGCTTCCCACACCGGCCACATTCACAACCTACGCACTTCCAACGAGACGGGATGTCAAACCTCATAAATTCTATCCCTCGCTCTCCCGTATGCTCAAAAGCAGAAGCCATGTTACCAGCACAGCTCTGGTCAACATTCATAACATCAAAACACTGCCCAGAAATACTGGGAGACTTTCCAATAGCCTTTCAACCACAGACCTCTGGTGTTGAGTGCACTTGTATGCGAAGGTATTTGGTGTCAAGAGTAGGAAATGCTATATTAATGGAACTACGACAGCCAAGCCGCCTCAGTCTTCTGTTCTTTGGTGCCAATTAAATGAGGGCAGTCGAGTTGGCCAATGCCACCACATGTATCCTAAACAAAATAGAACTGTTTTACAGTGTGACTTTATATTGTCAATATTATAAGACATTCAAATAAGAACATTTGATAAGGTCGGTTTGAGGGCTGAAGAGAGCTGGGTAAGGTAAGAGCCAAGCTGATTTCAAACACAAGCTACAGCAGCAAGCAGGTTACGAAAAAGGAGATCCATACAGGCAGCGAGTGGTGGGTCCACGTTTGAAGAACATCTTTTAAGTCTTAAACGCGAAGGATAAAAAAAAATAAGGAGAAATCAGTTGAACAAAGGGGGTTTTAGATGAACTGGGGAATTAAGTGTTATCCGCCAGACCCCGCGGGTGAATCCCCCACTCTGATCCACCACTGCTGTTTAAGACTCGCCACGCTCCTCGGCCCACCTTGATGTAGCCGGCCCCCATTCCTGCCTGGAGTTAGTAGGCTCGGAATGTAGGGTGATGGATTGACATGCACTGAACTCTATATGGTTCAAGGCTAGATGAAGGATGGAACGACCTCCCCCTGCACCTCAGAGCCTAGCCATCGCTCCAGCAGTTCAGGAAGGACCTCAAAACTTGGATGATCAACCAAGAGCAGAACTAGCAGCATCATCCTATAGCACCTCGAGACCCTCCGTGGTGAAGCAGCTGTGCTCTAAAAATCCTGATTGATTGAAAAGAAGGATGAACCAACGCAGGACTTTTATGGTGGACTCTTCACCTCTTACTACTGCGATGCACAAAGCTGCAGACGGTCCTGTTTGGCTTGTTCCACCTCCATACAACGAACAAATGACTTTAGGACAATAATGCCTTCCAGAGCTTGCAACTGGGCCAAAAAGAACAGACAATGGCCACAGCCGAGAGGAAGAGGCAGAGCATGGGGGCAACTATTTTTTCTTCTCTTTAACTTGCAGCATCTTTGCTGGGCTGGTTTCCTCCCCTACAGTGGAGCTCGCAGCCCAAGCCAACTCAACGCCGGCTTAGATTTGGCCAATCCCCGCTTGGGACATTTAAACAATGCTATTGGCTCTCACCACCGTCCGTGTTCCAATCCAAATAAAAACCAAGGACAAGCCCATCACAGCTGGAGCCTGGATAGCCTTGGGAATGGAAGCAATAAGGGTGTATGGATGGTAAGTACATTTGGGATCCATAACGCGTCATTGTGCTGCGAGGTTTACTGCTCTTTGCCTTCAGCGCCAGCAGCTAGGATCAGTTACAAGGCGAAGCCGAGACGTATTCGCTGTGTTCCAGGTTGAGATGCTTCTCGCTGATGAGCTGCGAATACTGCATTGAGACAGATGGAGACCAACACTACCAGCCCAATGAAACGAAGCGCCTCACCTTCGAGATCAGTCTTGGATACGGCCTCGGACGCGAAGCGGTTAAATCCCCGTCACTGTTTTATGCATCAGTTACAGATTTGTCCACATGTGTCGACACCACGCTCATGACCACATCGGCTGGACTTGCCTTCGTAAGCCGAGACCTAAATTGAGCTTTTCAGAATAATAAGACTTGCACATCAAAATGACTTCAGTCTAGAAACCCAACATGGCTCTCCGGCAGAGGCTCGCTTTTCAAGCGCCCATTGAATGTAGGAAACCAGATCAGACAGGGGATAATCTGTGTCTTTATAGTAAAATGCAATCTTTGGTTGTGTGCGATGCGGACGCTCCTAACCTGAACTTCGGTCTCGTTCCTGCCAGCTCAGATGTCCCACGGCACACAAACCAGGACCAGCATAGACAGCTACCATAACCAACACTGTGTAGAAACTAAAAGCAGGATCCGGGACAACAGACACAGCGAAGAAGAAAGATCTTGGACCCTGCCACCGGGCTGTAACAAATGAACAAGATAATACCCTTCCCACTCCTCAAAAGGAGACAACCTAATGGTTTCCAGGCGCTTGAGCAATAGGTGTGAATTCTCAACGGAATGGTCACTCCTCTACATCGTAGCAAGAGTCAGAAGACCAGATACATGCAGTCGCCCTTTTTATGCCCGTCACAGAAAAGGATTCAAAAATATGATGACATTGTGGGATGATTCGCCAGTCCATCATCATGGTGCGCAGCATTTAAATGCAAAACATTCGTAATATCACAGCCACCTTTTTCTATCCACCAGTATGCAGTGTTCTACCATCTCTACTCGCTGTAAATAACAAGAGTTAATGATACCCAGTTTAATAGATCAATGCGGGCGCCTTGGAGAATAGTTACTCCAGGCGTGGAAGGCACATTCGTTACGTTGGACCAAACTCCACGGTAATCCTCTCTCCTTGCTGAAGCCCAAAGAACATGCCGGGGCCAGACATGCCTTGCTGTTACTCTAGGTAGCAAACTTCACACACCTCGTGTTACACTAGATCGCAAACTTCACCCACCTCGTGTTACACTAGGTAGCACACTTCACACACCTCGTGTTACACTAGGTAGCACACTTCACACACCTCGTGTTACACTAGACCGCAAACTTCACACACCTTGTGTTACACTAGACCGCAAACTTCACACACCTTGTGTTACACTAGGTGGCAAACTTCACACACCTAGCAAACCAGAGGCCATGAGTGGCAACCTTTTTAAAACCTGGGTAGTGTCAGTGTTGTAAACTTGCCAACGATACACACACGAGCATCCACGCTCCTGTGGCCACCCAAGGCATTGGCTTCTGTGTGGGACTACCAAAGGGGCCCTATAAAGGCCAGAAAGAAAACAGGGCTACAATCTGAGGCAAGGAGGACTGAGACCACGCGGGTCATGGGGGAGAAGTTTCACCCACAAAACTGTCCCAAATGCAGAACAAACTCCACGCGAGACTTTAAAAAACACTAGCTGGAAAGGACTTAAAAGAAATCAGGATCTTGCTATATTTATATAAAATAGCTTAAATAGGCCAAAAAAACTTCCGGAAAATGGTTTACTTCGTTGAGAAAACCCTACGAAAACACGACCTGAATTAAGAGATTACCCCCTCGAGTTTAGAGCTAAAATATGAATTAGTCCAACCAAATGACACATGTGAACTCTAAGGGCTTGTTCTGCATTCACTACATGCACCAGCACCAAAACCAGGGAAAAGGAGATATCGTTTTTAGACGTTTGAATGTAGCACTGACTTCATACAAGTTTATCAACGTACGTGCAAAATGGAAGGGTGACTTACCTGCAACAATAGCCTTGCGGTTAGAAGGGGTTCTAAATGCACTTACTGTGCATCGCCGCAGTGGTTTCATTTAAGAAAAAAAATCTTGTTTACACGTTTCTTGGCTCTGGCCATACGTGAAATCAGTAGCACTCAGGATGTCGACCTGAAAGTACTTGTGTGTAAACACCTCTCACGTCGTAGCATAAACGGACACCTCGGGTGCCGTCCCACACCCTACAAAAGCCACAGGCCTCCAGCACTCCCGGGAGCCGACACAGAAAGAACAAACAAACTACGCAACGTGTTTTCTTGCGCCCTCGGGGGGTGACCCCATCAGCACCGAGCTTGGATGACAAATATACAGAAACCAGGAAAATGCAAGAGTGAATGACGAGGTTACAGAAAACAGGATTATGTTTGCCCGGCGGTGGTAATATGTCTCGACAGCAGGGAGGAACAGCGATGAAATCACAGCGAAATGTATACGGTATGCAAGAGACTACATCGGCTGCAGAAAACGAGGAACTAGTACCGGCGGGCTGGGGTGACCTCATGAATGGAATCTTGAGGCAGGACACGTGACCCGGAAGGACTGCTGGTCAGGTTTTCGAATTATAGATACAGCGCTCTCCAAGGGCCGAAACTTACAGCAAAAATCTTTATTAGCTTTTTATTGTTACGAGTTTTGCATCATTTATATAGCGCTTACTGCTCCCATGAGGGGCGCTGAAGCGCTTGACTACAATGGGTAGTAGGCTGCACCGTGTAGGGTGCATCGTTTGAAGTGGGTTGTCTTTGTTTTGATACCGTGTGGGAAGTGTTTCTATGTCGTGTCCGAGGACCACCTGCCACTGGAATTATGCGGCAGGAGGTGGCCAAATTATGCAGCAGGATTGAGTAAATTGTGCAACATGAAATAAAAAATTATGCGGCATAATGCGGCACATTTTGTAATACTATTACTTCAATATGTCATCATTTTTAAACTTGGTAAATCTATCTGGGCATTGGTTGCACCCCAATAGTACCAGTTTAACACTGTATAGCAATAAGGAGCACAAAGCTGACCGGTCAAGTTTTGAAAATGGCCTTCCACTGCAATGGAACACGGGTCACTGCATGTTTGTAACTTTTGAACCATTGGAGCTAGAAACTATTTTTTTTGTTGCTAAATTCTGCCAATTATGTGGCAGATGGATTATGTGGCAAATGAGGTAAATTTATAAATATAGGGAAATCATTGCTCCCGCACAATTCCAGTGGCCCTGGTTATGGGACGCAGCTCTTAACAGTGTGATGGGTGAGTAAGTGAGTTTCCGGTTTGCAGAAATCTGGCAGCTTTGAGCAGCTCTGCCGGATTAATGATACTCTGGTGGCGTTTCATCTATTAAACTCAGCCAGGCACTGACCGCTGTCACAGAACAAACAGGCAGCCAATGACGCCTGTGTAGTTATGGTTAGGTCTGACTTTCCAGTGAAAAAAGCAGTTTTCGTTTTCATAATAACCTTGGTGCGGTTTGCTTAGTCAGCACAAATCTTTCCAATCCGATTTGCAGTCGGAGGAGGGGGGGGGGGGGGGCACGTTTCGTGCAGCTCTGGCAAACTGGAGTCATTAAAAAAGGGAGGGGCAGAAAAATGACAGATCCCTTTCTAGCTCCTACAGGAATTATTGCTCTGCTACAGAAAAAACTGGGACACATAATTACACTAAATTTAGCATAAAAGTAGATCTTTACTCAAGGAAGTGACTTGGCCTGGTTTAGTAAATCCGTTTAGTAGTTGTTGAGAAATCAGCAAGAGAAAAAAACGCCTGGAAGGACCTGAGATTTATGCGACCTGTCAATCAAGTTAGAGTTATCAGGACCATGAATGGTCCGTGAACCTGAATTCATGGGCCATTCATAAACCAAAATAAAAAAATACCACTTACATCCAATTGGATGAGGGAGCGATTTCCTTATTGTGCATTTGGGGTCTGCAACAACTTCAAGAAAAAGGTTGTTGTTGCTATTACAGGACATAGGAGGCAAGTTCCTAACGAGTGGCAGGGTCTTTGCCTAACCACCTGGCTCATTTGGGGACTTCTATGGGGTCACATTCCTAGAAATAAAAAAGCCAAATTTGCAGCAGATTTTGAGGATTCAGGGGTCCAAATTCCCAGGCCGAGGATCTACAAACCCATTGGAAGAGCCGGGACCTACGGTAAGGGTCTGCGAGCACTGCAGTAGGTCCACCAAGGGTTCACAAGTCTAGAAAGGTTTGTAAACCCCACAACAGGGTCCACACACAGAGCTAGCCTGTGGCGATAACCCGTTGCATATGGGGAAGTGGAGGTTGGCCTCCCCTGGATGCTTGGGCGTGGGGCCCTTGCAAAGACTCCTCTTTACAAAGCCAAAAGGCGTGAGCATCTCATTCGGATACACTGTCATAGAGATGGATGCAGTATACAAAGAAAAGAAAACTGAAATTCAGTGAATATATATCACAGTTAAATTAAAAAACATGTTAAAAACAAAACAAAAAAGGAGTGTCAAGAACACGCATCTAAACTCAACTTACAGTTACAAAACAAAAAAGCAAAAACCACCTTAAATTCACATGTTACAGTTGGTTATTCAATCCATAACTTACATCGTAGTCTCATACAAACCATAACTTGGTCACTTTTTTGTGTGAAAAAATATATAAACTTGCATATTAGCACATAAAGTTTCCTTCGAGGAGAAGGCCTTTAAATCACAAACAAGCACAATTTTGAAGTGAAGCAGTACACACAACTCAAAAAAACATGTAGACATTTTCATTGACAATGACAAACAGCCATGGCAGGGTGTCATACCTAAAAAGCGAACTTCAGATCATAAACGATGGTTTGGGTTACATTTCTGGCTGTACCAAAATCCCAGTTGTATCCGGGATTAGCAAAAAGACCAGTTGGCCACTTTGCAAAAGGCACACAATTGATGGACGGAATGCAGTCCAGTCCGAACTGCCAAGCCAGGCGCTCCCTGGACTGGAATCAAGCTATCCTGGCTGAAGAGGGGTGAAACCCCGAAACTGGTCCTAGGATGCTTGTTTCCAGTCCAGGGAGGACCTGGCTTGGCAGTTCGGGCTGGACTGTTCCCATGAGGCACAGGGTCAAGACTGATTTGCATATGGCCAGGTCTAAACTGGGGTGGCATGGTGAGCAAAAGAATGATGGATTTAACCCAGATCTCTTGACTGAGGGTGAATGTTTTGATTTGTTCTGCATTCCCTCCACCAATTGTGTGTCTTTTGCCAGTTGGCCACTTTGGGCGGGTTCTATCCCACCTTTGCGGCTGAAAGACTCTTCCAGCGGCTACTTATGTCCACAAACCTCCATTCAACACCCTCTTCCTTCAGTCATTTCAGCTTTCCTCTTCGTCCTGCGCCAGGAAGGATCTGTGAGGCTTTCTTGGCACTCTACAGTGAGGGGTTGGCACACAGTCAGCCAACAAGGGCAGGAGCCTTCCTCTGCCACTCAGTTAATTATTCTCAGACAATTAGCTCCAAGGCTTCAGGAGAGTGGCTCAACGGACTAATTAAAATTAAAATGAGATTTCATTATGGCTGAAAAGGAAACAAATTATTCTGTAATAAAGGCAAAAATGAAGCGTCTGCTTTCTACAATTAAATCTTAATTCTGTGGGGCCGGCCGGCCGGCATCACTCTTTGTAAGCACAAGAAAAGCCGGTCACTGGTTCCACGACAGACCAGAGCTTTGTGTTTTTTGTTTCTGCAGTCGTTGCCAAGCGTGTTTTCATGTTGAGAGGATGTCTGTATTTCTTACCAAGTGGCCTCTACCTCAACAGCTAAAGCCAGAGTAGTGCTGGGCCCCTGGGCATTCAGATGGCTTGATTTGTGGTATCATGCATGCAAAGTCACAACTGCACAGTGCACGAGTTACCATCCAATCTGTGTTTCTGCTACAGAAGGTGCCCACTGTGAGTGTAAACTACAACAGAGGAGGCTGAAAGATAGCTTTCTGAAGCTATCCTGATCAAAGATGCACCTTTATCAAACCTTTATCAATACTTCCCAAACCAAGTCATCTTTGAGGCAGAATGGTCTTGTCTAAAATGACTTAAAGGCAACCCACCATTGAGATGTGATGTAAGCACGTATAAGGCGTGGTCAGAAGAGAGCTTCTTGTAGTCCGAAAACCTTCAAATCTGATTTAGAGATGGAAATTGGGTAGATTCAGTCGCCCAATACCCTGGGACGGTTTGAAGGGAGATGCTAGAAAGATTCCCAGACCATGGAAATCATGCGAGGGAGTCTTGTTCAGATCCTGATCAAAATGTTGACATGGCATGGACAGTGTGACCTAAGAGTGCAAAGGGATTGGAGGTGGCTTTATTTTAATGCTATTGGGCTTGCTCTACATGGAAATTGAAAAGGGGTTCACCTATCTAATTCCAAAGATATTTTATATGATTGACTTTTAAAGAACAGGCATGCATCTAAATGTTGTGCAAATATGCTAGCTTATTTGAGACACTAAGCGTCCAATCTTAGACCAGGAATTCTATGTTTGGTAGAGACACTTGTTTGGGGCTTGGCTTCGGTTTTGTCTGGGTTAAGCTAATTCCCAGTGATATGCTGTAAGACTGCAGGTATGGTTTGGTTACCACTGTAGTGGTTGAAAACAAGTGTCACCAGCAAAGGCGGAGGGGTTAACGTTGTATTGTGTAGGTGTAACTCCTGTTTAGTAGTATATTTTTTAATCTTGAGGCTATGAATAGGTATGGGGAAAGGGGGTCTTACCAGACGTCTATGTCTGGGCATTAAGGAGACGCACATGCATTGACAAAGACACAGGCTCATGCGACTCAACACGTTTTTGCCCAAATCAATGAATTCAAGTGTGATGTAGCATCAAACAGAACATGGAAGGAATGGCACTCAAGTCTGCTGAATGCATTACCGGATTCCTAAAACAGTGGTGCAGCAGGTCTCAGTAGATTTTTTTAGCCCTGGCAATTATGTTGTATGAGGCAAAACCACATTTGGGAAATCCTCCTTGGATCAATGAATGAATGAATGGGTTTATAGTGTGAGCTCCTTTGGAAAGTTCTCTAGGCCATGCCTGGGGCTGGTCACGGATATCAGAGTCTTTCAGAAGGTCCTGCAACCAATGTTACTAGGATATTAGGTTGTAGGGTTTGGGACATCTACCTTCAGAATAATGGAGATCATTATCTCACAGACACTGGCTATAGGATTTTGATAAAACCAGCAAAGATAAATCGTGGATATTTTAGGGATTAAGATGTCTTGGAAAGTGTGGTCCAGTTCTAAGGTCCAGAAGATCATCTCGCCTAGGAGCTTTCCTGTTTTCAAATTTCTCCAGATTACAGAGGATTTCAAGGTATGTAGTCTATGGTGTCACGGAAGAGAAATGTAAATTGGCAAGAGCTCGGAGGGCACTTGAACTAGTGTATCCTTCGAGCACTTAAGTGGCCTGATTCTCACCTGAATTTAATTCTCCTGAGAATATGGAAAATGCTTGCAGCAAACCTGCACATTTTTGTTCAGTTTAATGGTTTTGTTTGTGATTGAACTAACTTTGCATCTTTCTTACCCTCCTTTTGAATACCTGGCCAGTAGTTTGCTCAACTGTTAACACCACTGTGGTTTTTCGCTTTGATGCTGATGAACGAATGGGTTGCGTTTAAAGGGAGTATTTTTTTTTAAGTCAAGGTTTGTAGGTGCACACGTAGGCTTTATTGGAATTTCAATTTTTTTCTTTGGGATGCTGAGGGTGTGCATGATACAAACTTACTGGAGAATTGTTTAATTTTTCGCTATGAAGCAAGGTAGACTTCAGGTACACCTCAATGATTTTAATCAAGACCACGAAAGGAAAACAGGGACAAGGTCAAAAGTATTAAGCCATTTTCAGCTTAGACTAATCAATTTGAAAATTCTTTGAGAGTAAACAGAGTTTTGGGTGTAAACATTGTGGGTGAGTAGGACTGGAATTCATGTTGTTGAGAGCTGGCGACAAACCAGGTACCCAGCAATCTTTCTTTGTGGTATTTGTGCGGAAGATTGACCCTTTGAGGATATGTTCTCACAATCAAGTACCTGATCATCGTGCTTTGCAGTCATTGCACGTGACAGGATTACCCTGGAGTCAGTCATCTCTCACCAGAAGACTAAGGCGTGGAACGTTAGCCTCGATTTCCAACAGGATGACACCTCGCTCAATATGTTGGGAATGATGTTCAGATGCTTCAAATCCGCCGCAACTAAGCAAATAGCGCCTTCACCTACCCACTGACCACTCTGGCTGCGAGGGATCATCCAAAAACCAAAGTGTGTTCTTCCTGGCTTTTCCATGACACATCTTTTTGTGAGTCCGCTACAATTGAAGGCCACATTCCCTCAGCAATCAAGCAAAAGTGGTTGATATCTGGATATCATGGTCTCATGTATCCTACAGAATAACCCACAACTGAGAAGAATCAACAGTCCGTACTCATTCTCAATAGAGAACACACTTTGCCTTTAATGGACACGAAAAGGCCCTAGCCGTGTACTCGCTGCTTCAAGACAACTCCTCAACTTCACCTCACCCGGACGGTAAAGAAGACCCAGAGTCACTTTATCGTGTTCCAACAGGTCACTGACTTTAGCTTCTAACTCTACCCCTTGAGGTTGGACAGGAGCACAGAGTTACTTTTGGCGTTCTGTCAATAACCGTTTGTCTTTCTTATTAACCTGCTGACAAAGTATTCCAATCATAATTTATGCCCTCACTTTGTAACTGATACTCAAGTCAACTATCAACTGAGGTGGTACTCCTAACTCCTCATCCCCTAGGTTCGTAGGTGTATATTGACCCATCCTTACAATGTTAACGTACGCATCCATGCTTCCTTTGCCTGAAAGTAAGTGAGGTGGGTAGAATGACATTGCAAAACAACCCACTTGCAGGTAATGCGACAGAGCAAGGGCGTGTTCTGACACTCGTCACTTCTGCCAAAGGCAAAGCAGCATGCTATTGGGGATGCACTATAACAAAACATCTCCATGGCTGACCTTTAAGTTCTGTGGGTTTTGGCCCAGCCGAAAAGTCCCACACGATTCAGCAGAGCTAAACCATCACAGGCCACCAACTTCCACCATCATTAAGGTTGGACTATAAAACAGCATAAGAACTTAAGTTATGTTTATGGGTAGAACTGAATCCTCAGACATTTAGCATTTTCTACTTTCTGAATGTTTTCTTGTCTGGTTCTCTTATTTTAGTCTCCAGATAAAGGAGACATTTACCTCAAAAAGGAAGTACACGTTCTTTGAATACGGCCATAATACATTCGAAGTTAGGCATCGTCTGGGTTACGAGAGAAGTTTCTGTCCGCTTAGACCACTGATCCTTCCTCAGAGGCAAATTGAAATTAGTGCCCGAGACAGGTGAACTCAAAGCAACTTTGCTCGTCTCTCTACCATCTCTACTGATAGCTTACAAAATAGTAGTAGAAAATGCATTTTTTAGTTGCAAGTGCCCAGAGGACCCCCTTTGGCTGCTGACTGCCACACAACCTTATTAAATCTATAACAGACAATGAAGTGGTACAAGAGAGGCCTATCCGCAAGCCTCCGTGCATGCAGTTTCAGCACTCCCAACCAAGCGAAGTTGGTGCTGATAAGAACATTCTCAATGCAAGATTTATCCCAATGCTAAGAGTGCACTTCTGCATCTGCCTGAGCACTGCGATAACCTGCCCTCTGACCCACTCACCTGAAGTGAGCAGTCAGGGTACCAAAGTCCTGGCAGAAAATGTATAGGAGTTGGGTACGCTGTCAAATTAGGCTTGATAAGCCTAGCCTAAGAGAAGGCACAGTGTATGCAGTGTGTGAGCTGGGCAGTCAGCAGCATGTTTGCCACTATGCTGGCACTCTGAAAACAAATACACGCAACACACTCCCACACAAGTGTATATTTGAAGATCTATGTAGTACGTATCCTGCACGCCCATGACTTGAGAACAAACGTTTGGAAGTTCAGAAGAGGTAAGAAAAAAACGCCTTTTGCTTTCAGCCTGTGACTAGCAGAATGTACTGTCCTGGACACCTTGGCATGCCTCCCTTGAAGCCTTCAGACACACACCAATCGGATAGCCAAGACCGAACCCAGCACCCGCTTGCCCTACATCTGGTGGACAACAATTTCGACCTCAAGTAAGGGTGTTTCACCAGACGCACCCTTTCCCCAACGCCCGCCTAAAGGAATGCCAAACCCCGAAGCACGGAAGATACCCGCTTCTTGTCAAACACTGTGGCCCCGGCACAAATATGAGACATTACTGACCAATGCAGACCATTTTGAATTCGGTGAAAGAGAATCCCGGCGCAGTAGGGGGCGCCCAGTCTCAGAACACTACCATAGACATAGTAGTTGTTGGCTACACAAATACTGGTCACATAACATCCACGGTACTTCCCAAACCGCTTTACAACCCCTCCCTGACTGATTAACAAATACATCTAAATAAAAAAGGCTGCAGAGTGGACACTAGAAGAACTAACTCAAATCCATATTTCTGATAACTTTTTTGAAGTGGAACCAAGAGGAATCCATGAGTAAATTTACTTCTAGTCTTCAGTAAAAAAGCTCTAACAGTCTCAACTACAAGAATAGGAAGGACGACTTCGCCAAGTCCATTAGAGGTCAGCGGAATGAACAAGAGAAAAGCCCACTACCCCAAAATATGTAATAAAAATACAGGTTTGGATGAAAAGCTGTGAAAATTAATAGCTAGGAGTTAAAACACTTATTTCTGGGGGGGCGGAGTCAAGATGGCGACGGAGTAGGACGCTCTCCTCTGTCCCTCTGGCGCCAGTACTGCATAGCATTGATATTGCGGCCTCCCGGGGACCCCTGAGACCTGCAGGGGGTAGCGCTGGGTCTCCTGTGTCAGCGGACGGAGTTTTGCATCGCTGCCGGCCCCCCCCGTGGAGCTAGATGTTCCGCTCGGGCTGAGGCCTGTGACGCGGCTGGTGAAGGAGCCGGGACCTCGCCTGAAACTCGAGGCTGGAGTCGCAGAGCCCGGCCTCCCGTCGGGGGCAGAGTCGACTGTCGAAGGTGGCGACGGAATGTGAGTGCCCAGCGTTCGGGAGCCTCGTCCTGCTGGCGGCCTCAGAGGTGGACAATTTGGAGCGTTTGCCCCGCTCCGGCAGGGTAGGCGAGGCCCGAGGAGGTCCCCAGGTGGCAGCACTGAAGCGCCGAGGATCGGGCCTGCCGGCCAGCCCTGGTGAAGCGGCGGGTGGGGTCCGGACCCTCTGGACTCACGGAAGGTGGTGAGCGGCTGGAGCGGTAGAAGTACTGCGGCCACTGGGGGCCTGGTCTGACGGCACCTATGGGGGCCTGGGGCGTGGGAGCTTTGGGAGTGCTCCACCCGCGGTGGTGTTAGGGAGCCAGAGGACTTGCAGAGCGAGTGGGGCCTGCTTTGGCCACTGGGACAGCTCGGGGAGCCACGGCTCGAGGGGCTTCCCCCCCGGACACAAGCGATTCTTGTGTGGGCCCGGGGAGCTGCGTTGGGGGCCCATTGTGAGGGCGGTCACCCTGAGAACCCCCGCTGGCGAACACTGTGAGGACACATTGCCCCGATACCCGCGCTGCTGGGCCCTGTCCCAGATGGGGTGAGTGACCTGTGGCCTGTAGCAGCGGGAGAGAGTGCAGAATCGCCTTACAGCCGATTGAGCGGCCCTTCGCTGGACTCTCTAGCCTTATCAGCGCCTGCCGGCGCCTACTCCCCCTCCCACGCTTAGTACGGACTGGGGTGTGGGGGCCTGTCCGGAGAGCGGCTAACCTCGCTAGCAGAGTCTCACAGTGAAGCAGCGCCTGTGGTGGTACCGGGAAGCCGGGCGACGTGTGGATATCCCGATCGGAGCGCGATGTCTGGCAAAACCCGAGGGGGCAAGACCGACGGGAGAGTCAGCAGCGGGGTACCACCCCTACGACGCCGCCGGGCGCTAGTACCTCTGCCAAGCCTCCTGCCGATGATGCGCCTGTCACCAAGGCGTTTATGCTGGAACTGTTCAACGCCATCAAGGATGATATCACCAGCCTTCGCTCCCAGCTGGCCTCTGACCTGCGGGAGGTGCGTCGCAATGTGGACAGTATTGGAGAGAGGGTGGCAACCCTGGAAGAGCATGATTTGGGACTCGCCGGCGATGTCCATCAGCTCCAGCAGGATGTCCTGCGCCTCACGGAACAGAACTTGGACCTCCAGTCCCATGCGGAGGACTTAGAAAACCGGTCCCGACGAAACAACATCCGCATTCGTGCGGTGCCATGGGATGGAGAGGCTGGGGACCTGAGGGGTTACGTGGAGGGCCTGTTCTTGCAGATCCTGGGAGAGGACGATCTCCACGAGATCCGGATGGACCGGGTGCACCGCGTGGGGTTGCCGAGAGGATCGGGGGCTCCCCCCCCCGATGTTCTAGTGTGCGTTCATGACTACCAACTTAAAGAGCGTATACTTCGGAAGGCGAGAGGGCTTCCGTCGCTGGTGTACCGGGACCACCGCCCCCAGCTGTTTCAGGACCTGGCGGCGTCGACATTGCAGAAGCGCCGTGACTTCCGCCCCGTGACGTCCTTCTTGCGGGACCAGCATATCTCCTACTCGTGGGGTCATCCATTCCGGCTTATTTTCAGGTGGCGCAACCGGCTGGTTCAGGTCCGCTCTCTACAGGCTGCTAAAGATCTCCTTGGTTTGGATGACGGGTCCCCCCCGGTGGGGGTGGGGGGGACACGGCGACGGCGACGCTCCTCCTGGCAGCGAGTGGGGCGCCCTCCCGGCCCGGGCTGGCCGGACGCTGAGACCAGCGTACAGGAGCGAGGTGCAGCGGTTGCTTCGGTGGCCAATGTGACTGAGGCTGCCTTGCAGGACTCGTCTTCGGCTGCCTAGACCCTCGGGAGGCCTCTACTTGCTTGTTGCCGGAGGGCCTTCCTCCTTTCAGGTACCACGGGGTATTGATGTACTTTGTGAGGAGACACCTGGGACCTGTTCATTGGACAAGTGAGAGCGGAGGCTCCGCATCAGGGACTTGGGGGATACCCGCAGTGGTCCCTGGTTTGGAGATGTTGGGTTTTTTTTGGTGGGGTCCCCGGGGTGGGTGGGGGGGAGGTGGTTTGGGTGGGGGACGGGAGGGTCCAGTGGTGGCGGTTGGGGGGGGCCGGTGCGAGCTGTGCGGGGGTTGTGTGCTGAGTGGGGGATGGAGAGGGGTCCTGGGATGAGTGATTGTACGCGACCTGGCCCCAGACAGGGGAATGAGAGGCGGAAGTGGCTGGGGTCCGCGACCTGTTTGTTAAGGCAAGACGCGGTGTGGCGACTAGTTGGTGAGTTGGCTGAGATGTAGGACACCCTCGGAATTGTCCTTGAGGCTCCCTGGGATGGGATTCGAGGGCAAAGGTCCCAGGAGGCGCTGCTGGTCCGGGTTTGGGGAGAGCAGTTTGCCTGCGCTGGACGATGGGTGCTGGTGCTGGGGAGTAAGGGGGGAGGTCTGATGGAGAAGAGTGAGGGGAGCAAGATAGGATGCCTGTTACCTTAGGTACTTGGAATGTGAAGGGGCTGAACTCTCCCCAGAAGCGCCAAAAAGTCTGGAAATACATCCTGGACCATCACCTGGATGTGGTGGGGCTTCAGGAGACGCACCTGTCCCGGCGTGACGAGTCACGCCTCAAGCATAGGCAATTCCTTCTTATCTATCGGTCTTCGGCGGCATTGAAACACAGAGGAGTAGCCCTGATGTTTCGCTCGACCCTTCAGTTTCAACCTCTGGGGGTGCGTGGCGATAAGGAGGGCAGATGGCTCATTGTTAAAGGAGTGCTTCTCGGTAGGACGTGCACGTTCCTAGTATTATATGCTCCCAACTCTGGGCAAAATAGGTTCTTCCTGGAATTGTTGCGCTCAGTGGAGGATTTTGTGGTGGGCGGATTCTTCATCATGGGCGATTTCAATTTGGTCTGGGACAGGGATCTGGACTGTTCTCACCAGCGGAGAGCCGAGGCCGGCCTCTTCTCGGAGGAGGCACGTCAGCGGTTGGAGGAGCTCGGGTTATTGGGACGGGTGGTGCTCTTTGCACCCCGTCTCCCGTGATTATACCTTCTTTTCCCACGTGCACAACTCTTACTCCCGCCTTGACCATGTCTTTTATAGCCAGTCACTCCAGGGGTCCCTGAGGGAAGCAACAATTTTTCCCCTCTCCATCTCCGATCATAGCTTACTGGCGCTGGGTCTCCAGTGGGCACCGGAAGGGACTGTGCCGCGACGATGGTTCTTCCCGGCGTCACTGGTACGGGACGAGTCTTCTTGCACGGCCCTCCGGAAGGCGATTCGGGAATTCTTTCAGCTCAACCCGGTGCGGGATACCTCGATTTTCACTACCTGGGACGCCTTTAAGGCGTCGGTCCGGGGTAGTTGCTTGGCCCTTAATGCGGCGCTTAACCGGCAGCGGCGGGAGGAACGGGAGGCGCTGGAGAGGGAGCTTTTAATATCGGAGCAGGTGCACAAGGCTAACCCGTCCAGACAGACGTTGCGCTCCCTTACTGCTCTTAGGGGCAAGCTGCGGGCCCACTATAACAACAGAGCTGAGTTTACTCTCCTGAAGCTCCGCCACCTTTCTTACTCCCAGGGGAATAAGGTGGGGAGGCACTTGGCCCGTCAACTGCGCCGTAAGCGGGAGAGGGAGTACGCAGGGGGCGTGCGGGACGCCGCTGGCTTGCTGCAGCACAACGACGCGACTAAGGCGGAACTCTTCGGGAACTTCTATGCGACATTGTACTCGGGGGACGTCCTGGACCCTACGGCTCAGGAGGACTATCTGCGCGCTCTTCCACTCCCCCGCGTATCTCCCGAGTGGAATGAGCTACTCTCTGCCCCCATCACGAGGGAGGAAGTACTGGGTGCCATTAAATCCCTGAAGCCCAGCAAGGCCCCTGGTGCGGACGGGTTCACGGCCCTTTTCTATCAGACCTTCGCGGGAGATGTCTGTGAGTTCCTGGTCGGCCTGTTTAACGATATGGCTAACTCGGGGATGTCCTCAGCCTCCATGGCGGAGGCGGTCATCTCGGTGATCCCCAAACCCGGCAAGGATCCCTCTGTCTGTTCGTCCTTTAGGCCGATAGCTCTGCTCAATTTACATGCTAAACTCTACTCTTCTATCCTGGCGTCGCGCTTACAGGACTTGATGCCGGTTCTGATTCACCCTGACCAATCAGGTTTCATCAAAGGGCGGCAGACTCATGATAACACCAGGAGGGTGGTCCATCTTATCGAGAAAGCTAACCGCTTTCACATCCCGGCGGTGTGGATTGGGCTGGATGCCGAAAAGGCGTTTGACCGGGTGGACTGGCAGTTTATGTTCCGCACTCTTCAAGCTTTTGGATTCTCAGACAGGTTTGTGACCATGCTTAAAGCCAACTATGGCAGCCCCAAATCTAGAGTTGCGGTTAATGGGTACATGTCCCCCTTTTTCCCGCACTCGCGGGGTACGCGGCAGGGCTGCCCTCTTTCCCCTTTGTTGATTGCCGTGAGTATCGAACCTTTAGCAATAGCAATCCGGGAACAACACGGATATTCGGGGACTGCCTTTCACAGGGGAGCAACATAAGATCTCTTTGTTCGCGGACGATGTCCTCCTCTCCCTTGCGGATCCGGCGCATTCTCTACCCCATGTACAGACGGCCCTGGCGCAATTTGAGGGAGTGGCGGGATTTCGGGTCAACTATGGCAAATCTTAGATCCTCAATCTCACGCTCTCTTCGGCGGAGGTGAACCGTCTTCGACCGCTCTCGCCCCTATTGTATCTAGGGGTCCGCTTGACCCCCACGGTAGGCAAACTGTACGCGGCTAACTTCCCCCCACTTCTGGCAAATATCCAGGCTGACTTGCAGAGCTGGAAGCCGCTGTTTATCTGCTGGCTGGGCAGGATCCATGCGATTAAGATGACTCTCCTACCGAAGCTCCTATATCTCTTTCAGGCTCTCCCTATTGTTCTCGACGGGGACTTTTTTCGACGCGTGAAGACTCTCATACTTCGCTTGGTGTGGCAGGGGGGCAGGGCTCGTTTTTCCTTTACCACTCTTCGGCGACCGCGGGCGGAGGGGGGGTGGGCCTTCCTGACGTGCATCTCTACTATAAAGCAGCGCAACTGAGGGTCTTGGTGGAGTGGACCCAGCCACTCTCGGAGAAGCACTGGCTTCACATGGATAGGAGTGTGGCGGGTCGCACGATCTGGGACCTGGTGTGGAAACCCAAGGGGGGACAGGCCCAAGAATGCTTACCTGAGCACCCCCACTGGCACCACCCTTAAGGTCTGGGATACGGTCTCAGGGGACGACCGCTGGACTACTTTTCCATCGCCCTTCACTCCCATCCATTTCAATCCGGCTTTTCCGCCTGCGCTTCGGGAGGGCCCCTTTGACGCTTGGCGGGAGGGAGGATGCCTAGCCCTCACACATTTGTTCCACGGCACTGCCCCGCTGACCTTCCCGAATTGTGGACGAGACTATGGGATCGCCGAGACGGAGAGGTTTCGTCATGGCCAACTGCTACACTGGGCCCTGTCTCCGGCGGTTCGGGCAGCGGCGACTCGGCCACCTACCCCCTTTGAAGCCTTTCTTTCCCGCACTTCCACTATGCGTGAGGCTATCTCTTTCATCTATAGCCATCTCTTGGCCACAGCTGTCTCGCCTAGGCCACGGTATATGGGTCACTGGGAGGGCCTTGTGGGGCGTGACATCACGGATGAGGAGTGGTCCCACCTGTGGCGGGACCTGGCTAGATTTAATCACTCGATGGACCTTCGGGAGGCGCATATTAAAACTATGATGGATTGTTACCTCCCCCCTGCTAAGCTCCATCGTATTTTCCCTAGCTCCTCAGATAGATGTTGGCGGGGCTGTGGTTTGTTGGGGGACTTCCGCCATATTTGGTGGGACTGCCCGGTTATCCGCCCCTATTGGGAAGAGATTCGGTCCCATATTAAGGACATCCTGGGGTATCCGATCAAGAACTCTCTGGAGCATGTGCTGTTGGGCCTTCGGGACCCGCTTTTAGAACATCAGACGCGAGCGGACAAGAAGATCTTTTGGCTCTGTATAGGAGCGGCTAAAGTCACTTTGGCGGCGGCCTGGAAAAAGAGGGAGGCCCCAGCGATCTCATTGTGGCATGCGAGATTATGGAAGTCGTTGAGCATGGAACGTATGGCGGTTATATTTCTGGGGGACTTCAAAAACGTTGTCTTCCGTTGGGGGCCATTGGTGCGCTTCCTTTCTCGGGGGCTCCCGGCTGCTGTGTGCCCGCCGTCGATCCGAGCCCTCCATCTGTTCCAAGTGTGACTTTCATTAGATGCCTGCTGTAGTGTGAATGTGTGCTGCCACCACTGGAGGGGGAGGGGGGTGGTTGGGAAGGGGGGGGGGGGGAAGTTCTGTTGGTTTTCTTTTTAGTTTGGTTTGCATGTCGTGCCAGTCCTTAATGGCAGGAGGGGAGAGCCTACGACTATGGGTTTGGCTGGTCCGACCCCGGTGATTTGCATGCTGTTGCGTGCTTTGGATGGGTGGCCTTCAAACGCCTGTGTAGCCTCTAGGCTGACGACCTGGCCTTGGTCCCTCTTCATCTCCTTTAGATTGTTGCCCAGCTGGGACGGACACCAGGACTGTTGCTCGTCATAGCGGCCCCCCTCCTCTTGTGTATCTCCCCTGCGAGGGAATTGTGGCGGGATTGCCGCGTATTTTCTTTTTGCTTTTGCTTTTCCCTTATTGAAAAATAAAAATACCTTTGACAAAAAAAACACTTATTTCTGTACACACCTTGTGTTCTGAATTTTTCGGTAGGTTTGTATGAACTGTAATATCACTGTTGGGAGATTGGCATAAAGTAGATTGTTACACAGTAGAGGGGCGTAGAGCGAAGTGGCGTAGAGTGCAGTGTCAGAGTGGAGTGGTGCAGAGTAGAGTACAGTGGCGTAAAGTGGAGTACGCATGGTCTGGTAGCACACTGCCATTACAGACAACACATTTTGCATTGAAAGGACCATTACTTTTAAACAAAAATACAATTGTACTGATAAAAGCGTGCAGCACACAAACGATAACGTGTGGAAAAGTCATCACCTAGTGTACCGATTTGTTTTCATCGTATTCAAATATTTGCTTCTACCACGCTTCAGAATTACAAAAAAAATGGTTATTTGTGCTTTTCTAACTGATATATTGTGAAATATCTGTAGAGTTCATTACAGACATTTAAACTTTGTTGTGTGATCGAAAAAAAGCCTTTCACAGCAAGATGGTCACATAAATCCCCCGACATTAAAGTAAGAGAAAGTAAAGTAAACGGCAAGTGCCCTTTGAAGACATAGGCTGACATCTGTCTGTCTTCCAATGCGCAGCAAATGTGACAAGATAAGAACAAGACTTAAAGGCCTGTTTACAGAAAGGGAGCACTTGGAAAGATATAGTAAAATAAGAGATGCTCTTCTCAAGAGACGGACTCAAGCTCGACAACCTAAAACAAATAACGCCAGCAGATAGAAAGCAAACATATGAATTACAAACCACAAAGCCAATGGTAAGCAATGGGCGGAATGCATTCCCGGGGAAGCTAGCCGAAGTCTCGAAGATGTCTTTGGCAAACCAGGCAGTTGTGCGGTCTGGTAGGCTTCAACCTAAAAAGGATCCAGTTGATCCAAGCAATTTCTGCCCGATTGGTTTGATTGATGTTGCGGCAAAGTTATAATCTAAAGTCATCTTATTGCTTACGGAGGAGTGGACAGATCCCAACAAGTTAGTTCCCCATGAACCAGGAGCTTTTAAGCAGGGACACTCAATCACTTTAGTTTGTGGGCTATGGGACAGAAGGCGTTAAAAACGACTGGAAATGTATTCTTTAGTCGGCTTCCGTTCCTCCTTCCACCTTGTTAATCAGAAAACTCTATGATGTAAGCTAAGGAACATGGGTATACCGAAGGACCTCCTATCAATTTTAGAAGAACTCCACGGGATAACTGGGCACATGTGAAGTTGGATTTTAGTGGTTTCCTTTCAAAGAACATTTATTTAGTAAGGTGGTTAAAGGCCGGGGTGCGTTCTCTTTGTACCTAGCTGGCCTTCCACAGAATTTTATGGAAGTGAAACATTACCACCAAAAATGGGACAGAAGACACGCATCGTGTCTCTTTTATGCGGACGACTTGGCGATTATTAATTTGACACAGGTGGGACGCCAAAGACAACTCGGTACATTCTGCAAATATTGTGTAGCAAATGACCTCACCATCACTACGGATAAAACAAAAATCTTTAAATTGGGTAAGAAATCAAAACCTTACACGTGGATACTGGGAGACAAAGCAGTAGAGGTCGTTAACTCCTATAAGTATTTAGGGATGATTTTCAATGAGAAATTAAATTGGTCACAGGACAAGAAAGAGGGGAAGTCCGGGTGTTATTGGCAGGAGGACTAGTTAAGTTTCAAAAAGATTTCCCCCCCACCCCCCCCCCACGTTGCAATCATCGTGTATCTGTGTATTTATTTGGTTTTATAGACTATGATCTAAATAAACTTGACTTTCAATCTCTCTTTAGCCGAGTCATGTCTTTCAATCACTTTCAAGAGCACCCTCCATGGCATCCCCATAGCCCCCACTCCCTGCCCCCCCACCTCCAGCCCCCAGCAGCTCTCTGATGGCGATCGTTCTGCGAGCACCAGCTAGTGTGTGCTTTGAATCTACACCATCACCAGGAGGAGAGATTGCAAGTCTGTCTTGTGTTGTGTTTTTTTTCTTCTTTTTAAAGTCCCCTGGAGGGAAGCAGGTCCTGAGGTGGGCGCGTGCTGGTGATTGGCAAATTGAGAGCAATTAGCCTTTTCACCCGCTGCTGTTCAAGGACAGAACGAGGCATTCTGCGAAGTGACAGCTATGAAGGTGATGGAGGAAGAAAGAGCCCGTTTAAAGAGAAGAATGCGGCTGTGCATCGACTCTGCCACTGGGGAACATGAGGGGTGGAATTCAGAGGAGATGGGCCTGGGAAGGATGTGGAAAGCAGGAAGAAGATGAAGGAAAACGTCTTGCATTTGAGGCAAAGGAAGATAGGCTGCTTCAAATGCCCAATCCAGGGAAAGAAGAGGGTCCCGACAGTGTCCATCAATCAATAGGGGGTTTGTTAAGCGCAGCTACTCACCCGGAAGGGTCTCAGTGTGCACAACAGAAAAGAAACCGATACACAGGATGTAGGAAGGAAAAGCAAGCAAACTCCAGCAAATCACCCGCATATGGCCCCAAAACCAAGGGGTAGCATCAAACCACTCATCAATGAAACACAAACTAAGGATAGCAAACAAGCATTGGTGCAACCAAGGGCTGTTGTGGAAACCTGCAGAGGAGCATCAAACAAGGTCCTAGAACATTCACCCAATGGGAGTTGACCTAGACTTGCTTCAGGAGACAAGTCAGAAGCTCTCCCATCTCTCTCCGCGTGCCCTGATACCCTTAAATGAACACTGACCTTCCACTGCTCTCTGGGAAGCACCTTCACCACCACAATGTCTCCGTTCAGGGCTCTGTTGCGAGAAACAACTCCGTCGATGAAAATATCTCTCGCACCATCCTATGGAGCAAAAAGAGCAAAGCAGGAATGTGAAACACAAAGGACTGGGAAAGAAAGACACAACTTTTTTACACGTCTGTCTTGAGACTCCAGATCTACTTGCAGTTACACCTGGACGACAGGGTCGGACTGGCCTGTAGGTTAATCAGGCAGTGCCTGAAGGGCTGGTCTGACATGCCGGTGTGTGGGCCCTTTGTTTGGCTGTTTGTTGGGCCTGTTTTATGGTCCCCATCGGATTGCCTTGATAATAAACCAATTATTAACTGCACCAAACTCAAAGCCATGCAGTATCTCATACCTTGCAAAACACGTATACACCATGTTTTTACAAGTTCAAAACTGCCCTAGTTTGCAAACATGGGCCAGGTTTTTTTTTTTTAGGCAATTCACGAATGTACTGCACCTTCATTTTGGTACTCGGGCCTGTTTTCTGCCCCTGACCACCCCAGCTGGATGAAAATAGATCGTGGACGCTCATGACTTGGACAACAAGCCTAATCCACAGCATACACACGCCTTTAACTCTCAGATTTTCGTCAAGGATAGGATCGAAATCGCTCAATTTACAGGTGTCGGTCAAGGGTATGAACAACAAATTGCAACATGCATGCAGGAGCACAGTAAATCGGAACTACGGGATAAAACGAAAATAAAAACTGAGATTTAAAGGACTGTGAAAGGTATGGCTCAACACAAACTTCATCGGCAAGCGAAGTACAATAAAGGCAGATTCATGAGGTAGGTCACAAATTGTAACTCACTAGGATTGGTGGCCATCGAGGGAATGGTGACCGATTGGGTGGGAGTCAGCGGCCCATTATGTCTGTTATCACTTTTTACATTATTTATTTTTAAAATGAAGCCTATTTTCCTTAAAGGAAAAGCGCCAAAATAAAAACAAAAATCCACAGTTTAATTCTTTAAAAACGTTTGAAAGTAGACCGTTATTTCCAGCGCCACCACTTACGATCCAACATTTCTTCTTACATACACAAAGGAGAAAGGTGACCAAGGGACCCTTAGTTGGGAGTCAGTATAATTTCAATGTTTTGCAACTGGATTTTGGTTGCAAAACATTGATAAATTTCATGAAGTATAGCTATTTGGAAGGAACATTATTAAGCATGCTCTTTCCAAACAGCGGTTCGTCATGGCATTCTAACCCCATGTTGCAACGTGCATCTGAGTCGAAAACTGGGTTTAGTAAATTTCAAAAAGCCATTTAGCAGTTGCAAACCCTGTGATTTAAATCTTAACAGAGCCTCCAACCACTAAATGGCTACGGTTTTCTAGACCTTAAATCCAGCGGGCTCACTCCTCCATAAAAACACTCCTCCTGTGACTACTGAATTGGAGGAAAATAATATATTGATTTAAGGGCTTGCGGAAAAACTTCATAGTGCACGAACAAATAGGTACTTAAAAAAACACATTTACTAAGCTGTGTAAAGGGCTAAGAGTTGCACACTAGCGGATTATCACAAATTTTTGGAAGGAGCGGTCAGTAATCTGAAGAGCTTCTGAAATCGGAGATGCTACAGCGAGTGGGTTGAATCAATCCGAATTCTGGAGCAGCCACAATGAAGAGAACTCCTAAAAACTTCATGGTTCTGCACGGGCGTCCATGGAGACCACCTGCCACCACTGAATTTGCAAGTCCAAGAACAGCCACTCGCAGACCAGCAGAAGATCACAGCTTTGTGTAAGGCATGCGATGTAAAAGTTGGTAATTCGACACATGATAGCGGCACAGAACTAAGTATATCTTTATCCAAAGAAAACAGTCCGGCCAATCGGTTTCTACCTGTAATGATCTCAGTGTAGCAGATTTTTATTTTTGTGAATGGCACAGGCCAATCAAATCCAATCCTGTGTATCATTTCCAACTGCACAGCAAGCATTCTCACTATGAGTGGGGTTACTAAACAACCCCATGACTTAAATTTGCCTTTTTTTTTTTTTTTTAAGGACAAAAAAGTATGCAACGGTAGCTAAACACCGCTGGCAGAATACAAAACAAGCGTATTTTGAGACTGACGTGCAGTAGAAATGATAATATTGCGGTGATAGAAATGGACAAAAGGTACCCAAGTCTCAGTGCACTGTCCAAAATAATGTGTCCAGTTACTTGGAAGGTCCCAAGACACTCAAGCAGCTGCACAGGAGTTGACGATGCCAAATCTTGCTCCTCCAGGAACTGGACCAGCTGGGACGGTAGCAAGGTCACTCGAGGTGGTGTGGAAGGCCACCCAACTGTATTGGAATGGTGGGCATCTAGAGAGGCTAACAAAGTAGGAAACAGTATCTAGCAGCGCTTCCGGCTCCTCCTTGCATTTCAAAGGGGACTGGAGAGGTGTTAAAATTCGAGGGGAGGCCTTCCTGGTCTATTTCGTGCACTAAGCCTCGCTAACTGCTGACAAGGGGGGCAAACCTTCTCCAAACTGACCCAAGCACAGGGCGCAAGCTAGGCTCAACCACTAGGGTGGTGTAAGAGTTAGGAGAGGAGCCTATATTGGGTCACTGGGACTATGACAAAGACCACAAACAGGAGTTGTTGGCATCCACTTCCTGGAACAAGTTATCTGGTGATGCCTGAGGGAACAAAGACGTGCTTCTCTGACCCATACACAGGAGGCAGAACTGCTCCGTGCAATGAGATTGGAACTACACCCCCCCCCCCCCACCTCCCTCCCATGAGAGACTGATATGCTACTCAGTCCAAAGGTAACATGGTAGTTTTGAGCAAAGACTAGGAGCTGGGCTTGACTCAACATTGCAACACTGTCTCTGGAGCAGGCAAGAGTTCAGTCGACGAAAGACACCCCACTCCTGGATAATTTGGCTCTCTACTTGGGCAGTGACAATACGGTCTGGTTGGAAATACTTTAAGTCGTAGTGGGTTAATCCAATGCTTTCAGTTGCTCATGTGTTACTCGCATCACTAGGTTAATGTGAGTGAGGGGTGCTCTTGAGGAAGAGGAGTAGACTTGGGGTAAAGAGTACTGCACCTGAAGGTCATGACCATGTACTTACCACACCACTCCTCATCCCTGTGATTAACTCCAAAGTCTTTAGATATGAGTGCACCTTACTCTGCATGCAACCCAGGGAGTTCTGTTGGCACCTCACACTCATGGTGTCACACACAGTGTTGTCGTGCACTGGAAGACGGTTCCTCAAACATAGGACATTGAGGTCATTTACTTTTGACATTTAATTTACTTTTTTTATGTTTTATATTATGAAATCTCTGGCTCCATAGCACTACAGAGTACCATCAAGCCTACTTTGCAACAATACTCCCAGCAGTAGTACCACATGGAATACATGTTGGGATTCCAAGAAGTTTAGTGAACGCGGGAGCTAATAAGCGGATTCTGTTGATACAGTGGAGACCACCAGTCAGTGTAACTGTAGCTCTCTGCTTTATTGCGTTTGTGGCTTTATGCATTTTCCACTGATTTAAACTAAGCTCCATTAAACCGATCGGCCATCAACTTCTTCAGCTGCACAAGCTTATTGCTTAACAATATTCAGAAATGACGTGTGTGGGTCAGTTCCTGCGTGGACTGACCTCGCTTCTGTAAGCCAGAATTTGCCATTGTTGGGCAAGAATGCAGAACTGGGCCTTCCCCTAGCCTGTTCCTGCGTACGCCAAGGCTGGGCCACCTGTTTTCCAGTAATACACAGTGTCGCACTAAAGCAGCCATCGCAGAACTGAGCCTGCATTCAGAAAGTGTTTTAATGTATAGAGAACAAGTTCCCAAAAAATGGATCTTGATTAGCTGTGCTAACAGCATTACAGTGAAATCCGATAAAAGTGCTGATGGCATGGCTCAACATTTGCAAATGCTACAGGAACCACATATGAACATTTTTAGTTTTACATTCCATACAAAAGTATAATAGATGTATGTACACCAGCATAAGTGCCCACTAGGGCCTTCAACTTGCACCAATGATCGGTGAACAAACCAAGCTGTGGTTTCCTATGATGAAGGAAATGAGCAATAGTTGGCCATCCATGATCCTTACATCTTGATCTGTATTTCAGAACAGGCTTAGTTTTTGCGTGGTAAGTAGTCACACCACTGAAACACAAGTCAATGGGATGCTCTGTTGGTTTCAACCCCATCGTGTTTTCTGGCAGTGGAATCAGGTGAGTGACAAGATTGCTCATTTTCGGTTTCTGTGGTTCAAGTTGG
Organism: Triturus cristatus; assembly: GCF_964204655.1. Lineage (NCBI taxonomy): Eukaryota > Metazoa > Chordata > Amphibia > Caudata > Salamandridae > Triturus > Triturus cristatus. Next base: position 1,125,178,222 of record NC_140594.1, read on the forward strand.
CTGGGGTCTGATGTAAGAACCATTTTTCTTGCTTGCATTAGAGCCCATAGCAACAAGGGCACAGAGCTCATACACCTTTCTGCCTTAAGGGGACGCAAAAAGTGGGTCAAATCTTTCAGAGACAATACCTTCTCAATAATTACATGAAGTTGCACTTTTAAAATAAAAAGCAACCAATTATTTCTTCCAACCCATTTAATGTTTTCGGGGGGGGGGGGGGGGGGGGATTTTTTCTGGTCTCCATTGACGGACTCCTAATCTATCTTACTGTTAGTCATGTAGCTTAAAAGAGGGAGAAATAGGAGGGCTAAGCTCCGTTGCAGCTGTAGTACATGGCCACTTTCCTAAACCCGGAACCTTTGTATTTGCCATGGGGAGGAGAAACATGCACACTAATGCTTCATGATGACTGACTACTCCTATTTAAAGCACACACTGCTCTACACAGCAGCTAAGAACAAGGAGGAGAGGTCAGAACTGATTCATGTCTTTGACCTGGTTCCCAACAGAGGGAATGACTTGGTCAGAGCGGTTCATAGGTTGAGCAGACCAGAGGAGCTCTCAGTGGGCTTCTCAAGTCCTTCTTGGTCAGGAGAAGGAAAGAAGTCCAGAGGAGGGTCATGGGCATACATGGCTCTCCTCCAAACGTTGTTCTACATTTCACTGAGGGACAATAGTTTAAGAGATGTTGACCTCAGCCGTCTGATCAGCTGGTTGGGTACCAATAAGTGGACATGTCATTTTGTGGGTTTGCTTGTACAGAAACACTCAGGAGAATCTGGGCGTCCACTGCTTTGGAAGCAAATGTAGTTATTTACTTCCTCCTGTAACAAGGCTGCAGTACTTCAAACCAAGTAGTGCAGCTATACTACTAGGATTTGGAGCCTCTATCTTTTATGGTTTCAGGCGAGTCCTCCGTCAAAGGGGCCATTCAATATAGAAAACATTAACTTTGTCCAGTTCTGCATAGTTAACAATCACCAACAATAGGCATCATAGAATGTTGCTTTGATTGGGTTCAGAGACCCGTTTGACATCATTCACCAGATCTCCTTAATTCTGTATCAATAGAGGCGGTGGTCGACATGCCTACCTCATGGACCAGAATTACCCACTGTGGTTGGAGAATGAACCACAGGCAGTCGAAGGTGCTCTTCGTGAGAGTGTTGTCCAATGAGGTCAGAGAGTAAATATACTTTATAGACAACTAACTAATACTGTTAAACTGACATTAGTCCAAACGTCATGCTTTTCAATTACCTGATAATGTAAAGTACTCCTCTAAACATGCAGAAAGCTTTGCGCATTATATAGGCACCTTTATCAATAAATGATGGGTCCAGTGGCAAAGCTTCTGTGTGCCGGTCACAGTGTAGGACTCTAAGAAAAGGAGACATCGAAACAAGAGGGGAAAATGTCCCATAGGCGACGGGGTATGAACACTGTCGTGAGAGATAATCGGTCTGTATCCATGTTGTTTGCAATCTCCAGCACAAAAAAAGTAAACTTATTCAAATTTATTTTGGTTGCAAAAATCTTGTAGCAGAGCTAGTATCTGCAAATGGTTCAAGTTTATATTAAACAGTGTGTACAAGAAGGCTGAGACTAGAGCCACCAAAAGTACAAGGCTTGTGGAAGAAAGGCCTAAAGGCACCTGACGAGAGCCCAGCAGAGGTTACTGGCTGAGGCAATCACAGGCAGCAGGGGATAGGCATGGAAGTACACACATATTTGGTGGCAAGTTCTCTTCTCCGAGACCTCATAACCAACGTTTTGTAATGGAATGGTGAGGTGGAGGACGATTTGGCTTTCTAGTTAAGACCTTTTGAGCCTAACTCCATATGCACCAGGTCTGTAGAGCCAGAGCTACCTTATCGTTGGTAAATTACTTGAAAAAGATGTTATGAACAATTAGCCCAACATATTTTAGCCAGTTGCTGTAGGTACAAATGTATATCCCCAGAAAAGAAAACCTTTCAAATCCTAGATGGAAATGGATATTGCCCCACTACGATACCAAATTAGAATAATACCACCAACCAAGAAATAAATATATAGAAAAAAGCTTTCAAAAGATCAAATAATGTGCATAAATAATGCGATGGTCGACTTCTTTTTAGGATGACACCCCCTGCTTGGTTAAGCAGGTGCTTTTACATAAGCTGGACCATGCCAGAATCAGGGGATGGCGGGGATAGCCCGGCCAGAACAAAAGGTGCCTATGCTTTTTGGGGGTTGGTGGGGTGAGGGGGGGGGGGGGGGGTCTTGCGGAAAAGAGTGAGCTAAACTAGATGCTGCATGTTTGTAGGGCAACGGGAAAGCATATGGAGAGTGGTGGAAATGGCAAGTACATAATGTTGAGGGCCACCTGCTAGATACTGGCCTGCAAAAATAAAGGCAAGGCGAGTGAAGGAATGATGAGGCAGAAAAGGATGTACGGGGTGTGGTGGAGTGGAGGGGGGGGGGGGGGAAGAGATTCCAGTCAGATCCAGCTATAGAAGGGACTGAGTACACTTCTTGAAAACAATTCAAGCAGTGCCATTCTAATTAAAATTTTGTTGCAAAGCTACAACCGCCATAAAAATTATCCAAGCAATGTAATTCGACCAAGTGAGACAAAGATGCAATTTGAATAAATCCTTCAGATTGGTGCGCCTTGCACCTCCACCCCAAAGTAGAGTGGGCTTTATACAAGTCTGTGCAAGTGTCTGGCCGCACGAGTGCAAAAGCATGTGCGGCAGGTTTCAGCAGAACGGCATGGATGATGAACTCCTGGTTGTAGGTTTAATCAGTCGGGCACTGCAGACATACAGCAAATCTATTTTCAGAATCTGCATAGTCTCAAAACATTAATTCGAGGGGTGGGGGATACATTGCCAGACGAAAGCAGTTGACCTTCATATAAGCTGTGTTTAAAATGGCACTAGTTTTCAACGCAAAGGTTGACACGGTTATTGTATTCTGCTGCGATCATAGGTGCCTGAGAATAGGAGGTGTGGGGCTTAGACCTGAAATACACTCCCCTTGGGTTCCATGTTGTGGAACCAAGGCGGGCAGAGGGTTGCAATTGGGCCTTAAGTTCAATCTGAATTAAACTGATCCCATGTAGGAGTACCCTCCTTACTATGGTATCTGGGTCGGAGTCCTCTTGTTCGGATATCTAACTTGATCATTGTGGACAAACACAGCACAATCTCACAGTTTGATTCTACGTGCCCTCCAAGAACACACAACACAGGGCGCAAACCATTTCTCACCCCTAACTGGCAGGTCAGAAGGCATAAATGAATTAGGGCTCAAGACATTTTGGACTGAAGTGGCTGCAAGTTGTATTACCCCCTCCTTTTGAAGCAGGCTGAACATGCAGACTTGTGACATTTGTCCCCAGAGATATCAGACATGTTCAGTGTTGCAAAAGCATGCATCCAATCTCCAATGAAGGATTACACGTCAAACCATATTCCTAGAATAAATATCACTGTTTCCAGTGGATAGGTCTGTACGTGAGTGAATGGGGAAGTGAAAGGGAGAGAGACTGGCCAATTGCATCTCACTGTCTAGGATGGCTTACAATGGATAGTTGAAGAAAACTTGTTGAGCAAGAATTTGATTTACTGCAGTAAAACGTGCTTTATATTCCCCAACACAGCCTTCAATGCTTCAACAGGGTATGTAGAGAAAGGCACCGAACGAGAAAAAGTCTGTCTTCCATGTCTGTTCTAGATTATCACACTCAGTCACATTTAAGGAAAACGACCATTCTTAAATAGAGGCCACTTGGTGGCAAACTGATGTTCTTGGACTGCTAAAACTTTCCAAAGTTTGTCACTGTGGGGCATCTGTTGAAACAGTACACTGGAAAGGAGGGCAGCCTGTAAATCTTAAAATGTCACAGCAAGGCCAGCCGCCATATGCACTTCAAAGTGAATTAGAGCCATTCTTTAGTGTGGTATTGCAAGAACACGGAATCCAAGTCACCCTGTCCACACCGCCCACATAGCCGCAGTCAGGAACGCACTGGACTTTCTTCACAAAATGTCCCAACTGTGCACTAGAACAACTTATGTTTGCTCATGAAATACAGTCAGCTCAGCCTGGCCTGCACACCTACCATCACTCATCCAACCAAAGACTACACCACTTCACCCAAACATGCTGCAGCCCAAAGGGAAGCATCTGAGGTGCAATCCAGCCATCAGCTGTGGAACAGCCTCAATATATACTACCTATTCTTCCTTACAAAGTGCATTTATAAAAAAACACAGTTCATCTGCTTCTTTAGTCAAGGATCATAGGTTTCTCAAAGCTGCATTAGACAGGTTACTTAGTTCATCAAATGATGGCCGCCGAGCATGGAAGCTCTACCCAGACTCTGCTCGTCCTAAAAACTGCTGTATAAATCAATGGCTATTTCCACTAATTATGCCATGCACTGATGGGGTGGTCACACGCCGTGAGCAACAGCTTGTCGGCATGAGCTGGATATATTACTAACACATGAACAAGAGTGCTGCGTCAACTACTGATCGTTCTAACACAAGTACTGCTGGTGCCACTTTGAATGGTCCACTTCAAATACTCGTACGTATAGGAAGTGCTCAACAAACTCATGTGGTTTAGACAATCTTAACTACTAACACATCAATGCATGCATTCCAAATGTCCTTTTGCAGCACATTGATTCCAAATCAGATGCAAAATCAATACTTCTAAAGGAATCTTAGCTCAGGCATCCAATTAGCACAATATGATGAGAAGGACACTTTATTGAACCATAATGGAACTTCATTAGATAAACAAAAACATATGAGAATCCAATTACACGTTTTCGGTCAGAAAGTGCTGCTTATTCAAATGTACATTGCAATTTAACGTTTTCATAACCATACATTTAAAAAATTTAAAAGGCAACAAAAAACACAACAATCGGATAAGATCCATCTCTTCCCAACCACCCTCCCTGGTCACCTAAAACTCGTCACCTACAATTCGTCACCATCAACAGCACACGTCAAACAGAACATTCTCACTGTCAAGAACACGCAACAGGTCTAAAGCCACATGGATGGTAGAGTGTGTGGAAAACAATGGCTCGGTCATACTCCAGCCCACCATCCACCCTAGAAACTAGCAGATGAAACTTACATAACCATAACAGCCAAAAAAGCATTACACTGCACCGAAAGATCACAACCTGGAAAGTACTTTGCTGGCCAAGCAATTTAAAACGACCCATTAAGAGCTGAAAAGCCCCTTGGCATACTCCCCAATATACATAACACACCACAAGGATATTCCTACATTTATCTCACACAAACCAGTTTGAAGCTAATCACTGAGCAAATGTTTTCCATTAACCACACACAGCCTAGAACCAATAAACATACACATTCAAACGATGGTTCCTCACTTGCCAAAACAAAAGAGTACCTACAAAGAAAATCTCTTCAGTGATATAAAATTGCCTGCTCTATGCAAGTGCCAATAACATAAGGTAGTACCCAACCGCATGTAACTTACGTTGTAGAAAAGCCATGATTCATGAGAAACAAAAACAACATTCGCACAAAAAAGGCCCTGCCATGGCTCCTTTACCACGGAGAATATGCACATCAAAATGCCTCACACCCCCTCCAACCCAAGTGCGACAGCATGTGAAGTCCCTCAAAATGGCAACTTATACCTGAATACATTTGGGTAAGTATATTAGTCAGAAGAAGAAAAATTGCTTATGCTGACTCAGCACTAAAAACATCCTTTTATCAAGTAAATCACCAAAACCATGAGATAAGAAGAAGGTGAAGCAACGTTAATGCGGAAGCAGGCCAGCATGAATAGGTTGAGTACCAATGTGTGCTTCAAGCAAACAAGTTATGATATGAGTAACTGAGTTAGGGGTGGAATCGAGGAAAAACGTATTCAACTTACCGGTGATGGAAAGAACGCCTCTTGGAATTTTTTGGGATTTATCCTCAGTGGACCCTGAAAAAACAGAAAACAAATCGCTTAGTTCCTAGTGTTGGATGTGTCACGCAAAACCAAAGTAAAGCTCTGAATGGCAGGTGCGGTAGGACACTCTTGGCTTGAGAGATACCACACACAACACACACAGAACTCCTTCATGCGGTCACAGTCATGGAAAGATTAGTTTTGATCAAGGATTTGCTTTTCTATCAGAAAGTTCCTCCACTTGAAGAAAGTACCATCAGGGCATACTCTTTACCAAGTGTTTAAGTTACATGACTCTCAACAATAACCAAAGTCTTAAGAAAGGGTCTGCACGCTTTATATGATGTTTCTGCAGTAGAACTGAAAATGCTAAACTGGCACGTTTAAATTGGCATTGCGCTCAGATATATATTAATCTCAGTATGGTCAGGAATCACTGAAACATTCCTCATACTACTAAACTATTGCGTTAATTCTGGCCAGCCCTCGATGGGAGCATTGGCGAACCTTCATAAATCACAGTCTGGGTGTAGTCCTTAAAGGGTCCATCGTGTGACTTAGGCCACAATGGCTCTCAAAATCCCAGCTCATGTCAAACAAAGAAACTTTCTCGAATGCATACTGATTGTTACAGATGCAGGATTAGGCAAAGAGAACTGCTATTTTCTCATTATTGGACGGTCCATTTAAAAGCACTAATTAGCATATACAAAAGCCCATCATATCACAGAAGTAATGTAAGGCAGTGGAAGACACCATAAACCTAGCTCACGTCGGACAGTAATGGAAATGTGCCTATCTTATTTTTACCCATATATTCCACAAGAAAGCAATAGGTTTATGAATCTCATACTGTTTTCTGTGGCTATAATGTACTAAATGGACAAGTTACTTACCTTCGGTAATGCCTTATCTGGCACAGACATCATCTAGCGACATATTTCTTACCTTTGAATTTCCCAGGCATTAGACTGGATCCGGAAGGTTTTTCTTTGAACAATACTCTTGCGTGCCGGTAGGTGGCGTTGGTCAGCTCCACATGATGTTGGCGTTGTCTCAGTCGTGACGTCTGCGTCACCTATATAGGTGCCACCTCAGAGCACTGACATCAGTTACTTTTTACGACTTTCCACACCAGAAGCACGGAGCCATGAAGTGCACTGACATTGGTGTGTTTTGAGTAACTAGGACCCAGAAAAGGGGTCAGCCCAGACTCTAAAAACCTGCCCGCAGTGCAGGGAGTACGGGTGAGACAGTAAGGAATCTGCAGCTAGACAGTGTCTCAACCAGATAAGGTGTTATCGAAGGTAAGTAACTTGTTCACCTGATAGACACCTAGCCACAAATTCCTTACCTTTGAATAGATACCCAAGCAATACCATCCCCGGAGGAGGGGCTGTGGACAAGTTTAGACCAGGAAGTCCTGCAGCACAAACTGGCCAATAAGGCTCTCCCTTCAGACTTGACTGTCCAGGCAGTAATGTTTGGTAAACCTGTGCAGGGATGACCAAGTTGCTGCCTGACAAATGTCGAGGATGGAACTTCACATTGCAACACCCTAGTAGAAGCCTTGGCTCTGGTGGAATGAGCCCTTAAGCCATCAGGAGGCTGCTTTTTGGCCAGAGCATAGCAAAATTTGATGCAGAGGACAACCCATCACAAGATAGTCCTCTTCTGCACCGCTAGACCTTTCTTCAAACCAACGTACCCCATGAAGAGTTGATCGCCAACCCAGAACTCTTTAGCGCAGCCAAGATAGAACGACAACGCTCTTTTTCGGTCCAGACAGTGGAGTCGCTTCTCTTCTTTAGTGGGGTGTGGAGAGAGCAGACAAGGTGATCGATTGCCCCACATGGAATGGTATTAACACGTTCGATAAGAAAGAGGCCCTATTGCGAAGCACCAACTAATCAGAGAATATGGTCAGGTAAGGAGGCTCGGAGGACAGACCCTGCAATTCACTCACCCTCCGGACAGAAGTTATTGCCCCTAAAAAGACTGTTTTGATGATAAGCAGCCGGAGGGGGCAGTTGTGCAGATGTTCGAACGGAGCAGACATCTAGAAGGTGAGAACCTAATTAAGGTCCCACTGAGGCATATTGAAAGGGGCAGGTGGGAACATATGTACAAGCCCCTTAAGAAATGTATGTACAATCGGGGATTTAAATAAAGAGGGATGGTCTGGCAGCCTCAAAAAGGCTGACGAGGCTGAAAAGGTACACTTTGAGAATGACAAGAGCAGAGCCGTGCTGGCCAAGGGTCAAAATAAAGAGAAGAACTTGAGAGAGCGAAGCAGAAAGAGAATCAATAGATCTTTCTGTACAATATTTTACAAATTTGTGCCACCGGCAGGCGTACATTCTTTTGTAGATGGATGCCTGTCTGCCAAAACAACATTACAGACTTTGGGAGGAAGGTCGAATGCTATCCACTATACTGCTCAATCTCCATGCCAAAAGTTCACAGGTTCGAGTGGACAACCCTCCCCTGCTGCTGCAAGAGAAGATCCTCCCGAAGGGGCAGCCTGATCGGAGGATCGATGCTCAGTTGGAGAAGCTCGGGATACCAGACTCTCCGTGCCCAGTCCAGAGCCACAAGAATGACAGGCCCGGTCATACCAAATCTTCTTGAGCACTCTGGGGACAGGAGTGGTATTGGCAGAAAGGCGTAGAGGATTCCTGGGCTCCACTCGAGACAAAAAGTGTCTCCAAGCAATTGTCGCCTTGAAAACTACAGCACTGAAAACTGCTGGTATAGCATGTTCTCGGTGGAGGCGAACAGATCTATCCAAGGCTCAACCCACTGTTAAAAGAGACCGTGGGCCACCTCCGAATAGAGAGGCCATTCATGATCCGCTAGGCATCGATGGCTGAGTTTCTCTGCACTGGCGTTCAGAGAACCTGCAAGGTGTTGAACCACAAGGGATATGCCCTGCTGTTCAAGCCATGTCCATAGATGCAGAGCCTCTTGACAAAGGGTCCTCGACCACACCCCACCCTGTTTGATGCAGTATCACATGGCAGTGGTGTTGTCTGTGAACACTTGAACCAGCTTTCCCTTGATTGAATGAAGAAAGGCTTTCAATGCCAAGCAAATCGCTCGAAGCTCCAGCAAGTTGATGTGGAGTCCGGATTCCGCCGAAGACCAGAGTCCTCTGATCTCCACCTTTCCCAGATGGCCTTCCCATCCCAGGAGTGACTCATCTGGCACTACTGTGTGGTCTGGTTGGGGGATGGAGAGGGGGGTCGTCCCTGACACAATCACGATCTGTTAGCCACCACTGCAGGTTCTGTGTAGTTCTCTCCGAGATCTGGACCATGTCTGAGAGATTCCCGCTGCAGAGCCTGCATGCACCATCTGGCATGTGTCACTAGCAGGAAGCAGGAAGACATGAAGCCCAACAGTCTAAGAGTCATTCTCACTGAAATCCAGGATAGAGGCTGAAACATCGGTATCATAGCCTGAATATCCTGAACTCGCCGTTTGGAAGGATAGGCCTGAAACTGCTCTGTGTCCAGAACAGCTTCGATGAAAAGGAGCGTCTGAGAGGGAGTCAGGTGTGACTTTGGCAAGTTGATAGAGAAACCCAGGGAATGCAGGAGGTTGGCCGTAGTCTGGTGGTGGGCGACAACAGGCTGGAGCGAACCCTTCTTCAACAGCCAGTCGTCGAGTTAGGGGGAAGACTGGCACCCCTGATCTGTGCAGATGAGCTGCGACCACCGCCATCATCTTGGTGAACACCCAAGGGGCGCTGGTGAGGCCTAAGGGGACCACGGTGAACTGAAAGTGCTCGTGTCCTACTGTAAACCACAGGTAGCGCCAATGGGCAGGCAGGACGGGAATGCAAAAATAGGCATCCTGTAATTTCAATGCTACCATCCAGTCACCTGGATCGAGGGCAGACAAGACCTGAGCATCATGAACTTTTCCTTTTTGAGGAAATAGTTAAGGGCTCATAGATCCAGAATAGGATGAAGGACCTTGTCCTTTTTCGGGACCAGCAAGTAGCGGGAATAACAATCACAGCCTACTTCTGGCATCGGAACCCGCTCTATGGCTCCCTTGGCCAAGAGAGTTATGACTTCCTACTGAAGCAAAGTCAGGTGATCCTCCGTCAGCCAGTTGTAAGTTGGAGGCACGGAGAGAAGGGTAGTCTTGAAGGGGAGGGCAGACTATCTGAAGAAGACCTGTCCGACGTGATGTTTTGCCAGTGGTGGAGGTGAGGGCTGATCCTGCCACCAGCTGGCCGCCCATGATATGGAAGGTCCGAACTAGGAGGGTTTGGAGGCTCAGGGTGCGAGGGGGGGGGGGGGGGGAGGATGGGGGGGGGGGGGGAGGTGGTGGACTGACTTGAACTCTGGCCACCTGGCACACAGGGTCAGAACAAGCCACGCCCACGAAGAGGTTGCTGAACGTCCGTAGTTTTGTGGCGGAGGTATGGCTGGTGCGACTGAAAGCCGTTTCCATAGCCATGAAAGGGGTGAAAAGCAGATGGGGGGGGGGCAGCCTGGAACACAGGCCAAAAAAAGCATTGCGTGAAAGCACCACACAACAAGCTCTATTGATTAAAATAAAACAATGTGCAACTGGACTGCATGTCGCCCATATTTGGAAGTTAGGAAGCAAACAAATTACCTAACTTCATAAAGTACAACATACAGCAAGTGAACAGGGTGGCAACCTTGAGTAGTTGGGAAGCGGTTACGGTTTATCATGGTACTTGAGGAAAACAATCAGCTTCCTAAAGAAAAAGACGTACAGCAGGTGAAGGTGGCAGCCATTGTGAAAAATTTGGGATCTGTTCATTTTCACATGGGTATTTGTGGAAATCTCATAATTAGTAGACCAGCAAGATTTATCAGCCAGATTCAATCTTCAGTTATTCATTCAATGCTGTACAAAGTGAATAAATGACAGGTAATGCAGGCTAATTTCAGATACAAACCTATTGTTAACTGTACATTGGGACTTACATAATTATTGTTGATCTATACACTCGTTTATTTTGAATGTTAACAAAGGTGTATTATTCACACAGAATATATCCTGTTACTACGCATGCTATTACATCACGTTCTATTACAACGCGGTTGTTACAACGACCATGTTAGAACGTGATACTTTTACATCGCAATTAATTAGATCGACTTGCTGTAGGGGGCCCGCTGGTCTTAGGAATAGTATAATTTACTATTCCAACTCCAGCGTGTGCAACAGTAGGGAAGGTGTTGGAATAGTATGTTTTACTATTCCTTAGTTTGGAGCACCCCCTACAGAAAGTCGATCTAATGACTTGCGATGTAATGCTATCGTGTACTTACAACGAGGTTGTTGTAACGACCGCATTGTAAACGCACTGCGATGTAATGGCAGCGTTGTAAACGCTGTTTCCCTTCAAAAACAACACGTTGACTATGTACTGTTTGTTCTATAGAAACATCAAAACATATCAAATATAAATAGTGACACTAATATTTAGAAAAATACAAAATTATTATATATGGTAATATTTTCAATATAATAAGATATATATATAATTGTTATAAATCTACAAAGAACTTTGATTTGTGCAACATACTAATTGCAGTCATCCATCATACATTCATACTTCTAAGTTGATATTGTTTTCAATATTCAATTTATTTGATAGAGATGCAGTTCATTGACAAGCTATATAGGATGTAACAAGAAGTCCATTCGAACACATAATTTTCGGGTGGTTTCCAAGTCGTCTCAACGTGCGTTTCGGCAGACCACTGCCTTCCTCAGGAGTTCCAACTCCAAATAGTATGTTCAATTGGTATTTCTAAACTGATGATTTGGCCGGATATTGATAGGTGTAGATCACAGCATCTAATCCAACTAGTGGATTCAGATTGAAAAAAGTCCAGTCTCATAGGCGGTGCTAGATATATCAAGGTATGGGTCGACCCAAAAAGAAGTCCAGTTTCGGCAGACCACTGCCTTCCTCAGGAGTTCCAACTCCAAATAGTATGTTCAATTGGTATTTCTAAACTGATGATTTGGCCGGATATTGATAGGTGTAGATCACAGCATCTAATCCAACTAGTGGATTCAGATTGAAAAAACTCCAGTCTCATAGGCGGTGCTAGATATATCAAGGTATGGGTCGACCCAAAAAGAAGTCCAATTACTTCTCAGTACGATATGTATTTCAAACTCCGAGATGATGACTACAACGATGGAAGGTGAAGATTCTCTTCAATATCTAGTCCTCTAAAAAACGTACTCATAAAAAACGGTCCTAATTCAGATGAATGAGCTGCTAATCCACATGGTACCACAACCTGTACTGCATTCGGTAAAATTTCGACATGGTGCAGGCAGCTCAAAAACTGGTGCCGGTGTTCGTGAATAACCCGCCCTGTTTGATAACGACATATCGATTTTTATTTGATATGTTTTGATGTTTCTATAGAATTGAAGTTGCCCTAGATTATTTACAGAACACTGGTGATGTGTACACCTAAAGTGTGCAAGTGCAGATCAGTGATGTGTACACCTTTAAGACTGGATAGATCTCATTATTGAGCACCACACATGTATATTGGTGAAGTACACATCATAAGAGTTGCTTTATAATACTGAAGATTTCTGCATTGTTGTCAAGAGCTTGTGTACCAGAAGTGCAGGGAATAAGGGAGGAATAAACATGAAACGGTTGTGACGAAGTTGTGAATGAATTAAAAAACTGAATAGGGGTCCAGATTGAAAAAACATTTTGTAGGAAAATGCTTCCGATGTGGTAACCATGGACATAAAACGAATGCTGGGAAATGTACTGCTATTAATATAACTTGTCATGTATGAGGTAAGAAAGGTAATTTCTTAAAATGTAGGAGTAAAAAGAAAAAAATATATAAAACGAAGTGAAAGATTGAGGGTGAAATATTCTTTCAGGGTGGGTGTGAACAAAAAGGACGTCGGAGTGAAGATTAATGACAAAAACGTGACAATGAAATTTGACATTTGTTTTCATTCAACAATAATTTCAAATGAAACCTATATTAAAACATTTAAAGAGAAGGAAAGATTAACAAAATGGATGTAAAACCAGGGGTTACTGTGGTGTAAGCATCAAGATATCACTTTTTTTTAGGTGTGCATTCAATTACAACATAACAATATCATTAGTAAAGCGTGCATATCTGTGTGTAGAGATAATTTGATAGGATGGCCATAACAAAGGTTGTTGGGTGTGACACTTAATCCAAATGCTCATCAGTGGCGTATTGAAACTTGAGGGGCCCCCCCAGCAAAGTACATGGAGAGGCCCCCTCCAGAGTCAGGAGCTCTTAAGCCAAGGTACTGTGCTGGGCCTGGAGCTCGAGGCCCCCGCACCACAGGGGCTGCGTGGGGCCTATGTTACTCCACCGATGCTTATCCGCAAATACAAGTCAGTGAAGCGGGTGATCCTGGAACCAAATTTGAAGAAGAAGGTTTTAACATTTTCAGAAAAGAGTTGGGTTGTCTTATTGGTTATAAGCACAGGATTAAGGTATGCAATAATACTGTGCCTATGGCAGCAAAAGTGAGAAGATTACCTTTAAGTCTACAAGATGATGTAAGGAAATAATTAGAACAGTTGCATGAAACAGGGGTGATTGAACCAGTTAAAGGTACGGAATGGTTGGCTCCTATAGTGTTGGCAAAGAATCCTGGTGGAGACAGTTGATTGTGTGCTGATTTAAGGAAATTAAATTGTGAAGTGGTGGTGGACAGGTTCCATTTACCCCCATAAATAGTAACAACTTAAGCAGAAACAAACGCTTTTTACCATGCTAGATCTCCGTTTAGCTTTTCAACCAGGTTGAATTGGTTGAGTTTTGCCAAGATCTTACTGTGTTTATCACCACTATGGGAAATTTCTGGTTTAAAAAAAAAAATGCCTTTTGGCCTGGTGTTTGCTTCTTCAGTGTTCCAGGGAATAACGTGCAAAGTGCTAAAAGGTATACCAGGTACTAAGTGTTATCAAAATTACGTAATAATTTAAGGGGAGACTGTTCAGCAGCAAGATGAACGTATGAGATTGGTGCCCAGGAGATTGATGGATGCTGGTCTAACACTAAAGCATGTGAAATGTCAAACTGGTGATTGTGAAGTGCACTATCTAGGCCATCTTATTTCGGTTCTGGCATTACCTCTAAGAAGGATATGGTTAAGGCAATTATACACCTCAAGAACCAGGCAATAAAGAACAGCTTAATTCCTTTCTAGAAATGATAGAGTATTATAGCAAGTTTATAAAGGACTACGGAGACATGTTTTTAAATGTAATATTATTATTAGGAAAAAAAGGTTGATTTTAAAATAGTTATTTATATTTGAATTAATTTGACATTTTGAAGAAGGCTTGGATAAAGGCTCCCTGTCCATAAGCTTTAATTCCTGGTGCTGAAACATTTATTGTTACTGGTATAAGTGCAAAAGGAGTGAGTATTGTTTTGTTGCAAAGATGGTATGGATCTGAACAACTTCTAGCTTGTACTTCTAGATGTTTGTATGGTTCATAGTGTAATACTCTGCTATTGATAGAGAAGCATCAGTAATTTTCTGGGCAATAAGAACACTTGAGGATTTAATTTGGGGGATGATATTCCGGGTGTGTACTGACCACAAATCATGGAAGGACATATTTTTGAAGAAGGGATTAGATGCCATTTCTGCTAGGCTCTGTAGAAGGGCCGTTGCATTACAGGAATATATTTCAATGGTAGAGTATTAACTAGAGGCGAAGATTTTTTCAGGTGATTGTTTGTCAAGGTTAGTTGGTTGCGTTGAGGACAAATTTATTGACCAAAAAAGTTAAGGTCTGTGAAGTTATAGTGGGTGCTACTGATGAAAATGAATGGAAACCAGAACTGTGTAGCGGCTTCCTGGGTTACACCTTGGGAGATATCTGACAAATTTGGAAATCAAAAAAGGACACACACTAACAAAAACTGTAGCACACAAAACCTATTTTACACAGGATTCTTTTGTATACAGAAAGCCAGATGCAGCCGCTTGAGGTATCCCAGAAAACAATGGTTCTTTTAAAATAAAAAAAATAAAAACATTCCAGGTGGACCATCACTGCAGCATTTTGAATGCACAGAATATTTCCAATACATTTTTAGCGAGGTCCAGAAAGCTTTAGTTGTAAAAGTGTATTCTTGATTAAATGAAAGTGTTAATGGGCATCACTCTGAGAGGAAAGGATAAAAAAACTGAATATAAAATCATTGCATCTTGAGATGGTAAAAGCATGCACTAGGTGTAGTAGTAAATTGATTAATCTGCAAGAGATTTCAGTCCAGCCAAAGGCAGAATTCTTACTTCTACACTCAATGATGTGGGGCACAACTTGGCACCCCCTTCTTTGAATTGTTCGGGTGGTTGGAATGGTTACGTTTAAAGACGTTGCTCTGCAATAAGTTAGATCATCTACATACATGTTGAATCTGATGTTATAACTCTGTAGAAGATAGGAGAAATGCAGATACAAATTAAACAGGACAAGGGAGATGGACTGACCTGGAGGAGCACTCCGAACAGACTGTGTTGGCTGTGCTCTAAAAGCTCTTAGTTGGACAGCCTGCATGCCATGGGACTAGAAAAGGCTGAATCCACTGAAGAGCCATGCCTAGAGTACAACAGTGAGCCTACTGGTGGATAAAAATAGGTCTATGGAATAGATTGGGCACCACACACCCAATAAAAAAAAAAAAAAAAAATATATATATATATATATATATATATATATATATATATATATATATATATATATATATATATATATATATATATATATATATATATTATATTATATATCACTGCACCTACTCTGTTCCCATACCGTGACATTCTAAGATTATTTAAAACAGATAACCGATTCAGTGCCCTTTTCAAAAATGAATATTGGCTTGTAAGTCATCCAAAAGCACATCAACTGCAACAAAAGACAACAGCTGTCAAGTGGCTGCTTTTTCTAAAAGTTTTGCTGTATATGGAAACAGGGAGGCAGGCCAAAATCTGCACGAATCTTCAAAGGTGATTTTTTTTAGCAAAGATTGATCTTTTTCTCATCTTAAATACACATGGGGCTGATCTAGTATGAAATAACACAATAATGAGACCCTTAACTTTCCTCCAACAGCCTGAGATTAAAGGCAAGTTTTTTTTTCTGAAAAAAATATTTAATGCACACTCATCCTTAATTTTTACCATGATCGCAATACCCTCCTTCTTTCATCGCTGAAGCCTTACAGAGTCTGATTAGGACATCTAGTCTATTGTTGTTCATCACGGAGCCTTTCTCATGTATCAATTACCTCCTGTGAGATACCACAAAGTTTTACTTCACTGCCCTTTCACACTTATCTGTTCTCCTCTGGACCTAGCAAATTCTTAGAAGCTATATGTCCATACCCACTCAGATGACTATTTCAAGTGTGACCCAATACCTGGTTTATTTGCAAACTATCCTGCTACCTTTGATGCCCAAATTGAGAGAAGATTGAAAAGTTGGTGACCAACAAGATCAGTTTACTGCTACCGGACTTCTTCATTTGAGAACTTGGTACATATTCACTCAGCAGATCAATTTGGTTTCAAAGTCTTAAATAGTTAAGTCAGCATTCTGCAAAATCTTTTGCCTAATCAATTAACCACCTAAGTGCTTGTGTTTTCGCATCCACACTGGTGGACCACGGCATTTACAGATAGCTGCCATCTAATGCAGTCTTTAAGCAGAAGTTTAAAAAAAAATTATTAAGCAACAGGGTAGATGCTGGTCAATGCCAAAATGGCTCGACACAATGTCCATGGTTAATTAAAGAGAATGCAACAAAACCTACGGTGTTCCAGGGGTAAATCCCTAAAATAGTGGTTTGCTAAATTGACATGATGTTTGATATTTAGAACCCAAAGTCTTTGGGGTAAATTCAGAGAAAGGCACCAAATTTAAATAGCACTATGCTGGGGGCACATCTTATTTGGTAAAGGTCATGCAGTTTCTCAAAGACTGAAAAAGATTTTCAGATACATTATATCACATGTTTCACTTGGCTGCCATGGCACAACTTGGGACAGTCTGAAGGGCTAGTCTTTTGTATGTTAGCATTTTAACTACTCACGAGTCCCGCCTTTTTCAGAGATGCAATAGCTAATAACAACTGAAGGCTTTTAAAGGCATTTAGAACAATATAAATAGCAGAAGTAATAAGTCTGGGTGCCCTGTCAGTGCACAAATTGAATAATTGTAGGAATCATGGAGTTATATAGCGTTAGTATTACTGCATAAAGATTACAGAATATCTCCGATTCCGGTGTATGCCATCCTTAATGGTTGAAGCATGGTTATTTTTTGAACTGCGTTAGTAGGGTTCGCGGGCAGAGTAGATTTCTTATGTTTCAACTTCTTCAAAAGTTGTACCAGTGCTTAATTAACAGAAGAAAAGAAAAGTGCAGAGGTCCAAAGTGTTTCTTGAGAGCCCACCGGCTGCTCTGTTGAATACCAGAAGTGTCTGCCAAATATAAAGGCTGCCTAGTCTAGATTCCGGCTCTTTTCTCCCTTTCATATCTTTCACTCTGGGTCAAAGTGGGATGAGGAAAGTAAGTCCTGATCACCGATGCCCACCATGTGCAATACCCGACATCAATTAAATACGGGTTAGACCCATGAATTTCATAAGAGTATATGGAGTTTGACACACAGATTGTTCCTGAACAAGGGAGTAGAATATGGCATCACCTAGTACATCATGCTTTTAAAACAGTTTTGTTTACCCCCCACCCCAAGTACTACACTCACGAAACCAGAAGGCAAAATGCAAAGCATCTGATGTCATCAGAGACCGCCTACTAGGTGAAAATCCGCTACACTCTAAGTTGTAAGGTTGTGCATTCAAATTCAAGCTACTTTACTGATACAGTCCAAGCTCAAACTAAAAGGGACAGCAATGTCTTTTTATTTGCTTAAGCCAAAATAGTTAGCATTTTCAAGTAAGAAATTGGATCATTAATTGAGGAGGGCGACAACTCACTTTGAGGAATAAACACACACCTCTCCTCAGGGTGAGCCGTCAGTCACTACTACATTAATCGGACCTCAACCCCCTGGAAGCTATGGCACAGAGGAGGCAGGCTTAATTTAGGGCAATGTTTAAAGTATTTATTCAGTACCAAACAGCAATAAAGCTAAAACACCAAGCAATACAAATCCCAAAATTAATTAGAAAAATAGAGTAAAATATAACGGACAAAATGACACCTCAATGACAAATATCCAATAAGGGGAAGCGGAAATGAACATTTAAAGATTTAAGGGAAAATAGTGCCAAAAAGCACAAACAGTCAATGGTAGTCAATGGCTGCAGTAGATCAGGATCTAGACGCGATTCCAGGCCAAACGCGAAGAAGCAGAGGTCAGATACAACAATCAGGTTTGTACTGGTCAAAGATTGTACCTTCTGACTGGGTCCATGTCAACCACAGGAGTACATTTCCAAAGCCACCCGAGACCTCAGGGGAGGGCACTTGCATGGTAACAGGCAGAGGCCATCTGAAAAGTTCAGTCCAAGTCCAGTTGCCACAAGTCAGCAGGGGACTTTAGGAAAAAGGCCTCTTGCAGATTGCGATGTCTCTGTGGTCACACAAGAGATCAGGCACTTGACCCTTAGAGTCCACTTCTT
Organism: Triturus cristatus; assembly: GCF_964204655.1. Classification (NCBI taxonomy): domain Eukaryota; kingdom Metazoa; phylum Chordata; class Amphibia; order Caudata; family Salamandridae; genus Triturus; species Triturus cristatus. The sequence goes on from NC_140594.1 coordinate 1,125,196,866, forward strand.
TGTCCTGGGTACAAGGAGCAAGTCCTTCAGGACTTCTCCCAGGTCATAGAAGGGAGGGTTCAGTCCTCATCTGTCCTGCTGCAGGTCCAGAAGTTTTCTTAAGTGGGTGACAGGAGGTGCCACTTTAGTGGATGGCACAATAGGTGCTTCATTTAACAAGTGGCATTTAACTTCCAGGCCATTGATGCATTTTCTACACCATATATTGAAGGCTTACAGGAAAATTAAAGGTACCAATTAGGCATAAGTTGATGTAACCATGTTTAAAGGGGGAGCACCACCACTCTACTCCTGGTTAGCAGGGGTAGAGAGTACTGAATTCTAAAGTCAGCATAAATATAGGGTCCAGCAAAAGGCGATAAAACGGTGGTGACCATGCTAAAAAGGTGGATTTCCTACAATTTTATATATCAGTAAAATAAGGTTCACAGAATTGGCACCCTTCGTGGTGATTTGAGGCCAACTAAATGGCAACTACTTCAGTACGTTTTATGTGACTGAACCTGAAAAGCATGGCATGGCATGACAAAGACAAGGCAGATGGAAGGTACATTTGCTCATTACCACAACAGATAAGAATATTGGATCATGTAAGTGACTCTAGTATGATCCATTTTGGAAGACCAGTTATATTTATTACCACAGTTCCAATATTCATGCTTCCACCAACTGTGTGCACCACCCAGATCATGTAGTACCACCAATACCGACAAAGCTTGCATCAAAGATTCTATTACTGATGGTCACTTGAACATTAAATATAATGGAGTTGCCCTGTATCCTTCAAAACCTGGGTATACAATTATAAGGTACAAACACAAAACTATTTGTGGTGTATAACTGATGGATACTGGGGCACAGCCAGATGCACCCTGAACCCTGGTAAATAGGTTGGCATATGCCATACCGCCCAAAAGTGTTCGCTCAAGATCCCATATTGGTTAGAAACGCAATATTCGCCTAACCAATTAGGAGGCTGGACATGCTTCGTGAGACTGCTACATCGTGGAACCTTTCCTCTGCACATAATATGTTACTCTACTGCCATAATTTGCAAGTGCCTTTGTCCACAAACATTCACATCCGTGCACTAAATTGGAAATTATCAGTGCACCATTTTTCCTTACTTTCAAACTAAGTGCTGCATGTATTTTCTATCTCAAAACTTGAAGGATCGAACTGCCTGATTCTACAACTTACTTTCTTTACGAATTTATAACACTATCATGAGTGGCTCTGCAAGAACAGCAGTGCGCTATGTAAAGGCCCTGCAAACTATAGGACACATCTGCTTCAATAACTATGCATCCGTATGCTGGTCGCTTCAATAACTATGCATCCATATGCTAGCCGCTGACAGTACATGATGAGAGCCATACTTCGTAGCCATTCTTCCTGGTGCCAGAAATGATCATACACAAGTCTCCTTGGTGCACTAAACATAAGAATGGTAGAAACAGTCTAGAGATCAAAAGGCGCAAACAATACAGATAACACATTAATATGGCAGAAACATTTCAGAAGCCTTAGACACATGGTAATGACCTTAGTAATCACCAAAGGGTTCTTCAGGGTGGTCCTCTGGCTCCATGGCTTGGGGAATGTGACATAAAAAGGCCCAGTGCGGGCCGGCACTACTGGTCTGCTATCAACAAAGAAAGAAATTCAAATATGGCTAGCAAATGGATCGGCTCACACAGTCTTGCTTGGTACAAATTCCTATCCTTGTTCGGTGAGGAATAGGAGCTGAACTATGGCTTCCTGAAATCATAGACTGATCCTTTTGTTTAATTTCAATGTACAGAGAATGTTAAGCTAGAAATGTTTCCAGGAAAGGGATGACAAATTCCGAACTTAGGACTTCCTTTTCTGTTGCACTGTAGTTTATGGAAGCCCCAAGACCTCACTTATTGAGTTCTGGATTGTGAGTAAAACCCTATGATTCAAACTATCAGGCTCACTGGCTCATATAACTTACAAAGCTTTGATCAATCAAGAGCAGAGTAGAATGTGTTTCCAAAAGAATCATGCCTGTTGTTCTGGTGAATTCCGAAATGTTATCCAATCCTTAACAATAAGTCTTACAAAAACTCAGGCCAGTTTGTGTTTCTTAAGTAACTAATGTCAACTTTTCAAGGAAAAAGCAAGGTTCAAATTAATTCAGAATATTTAAACTTTATACTGGAAAAAGGAGCTCAGATTAGGAGCCGGAATCCACTCTGTCATTTTTACTAGCACTCTGAACAAACTCAAGTTCCACCAATACTGCTTAAGTAAGTCTCCCTGTCGAATAAAACAGCCATGCATTATCCTTAATTTTCAAGATTGTTTGCTGATCGAGTTTACGAAGCAGTGTCACGGTCGGGTAGGCTACAGAGTTAAACTGTGGCTGGCAACAGCACAACCTTTCAAGAGGTTGCCACCAGAGGGGATACGCAAAGAGGCAAGTTAGCCCTTCCAGCTGAGGGAGGAGGTGAGTAGATGGGGAAACTGAGGATTTGGAAGGGATGGTTAACATATGGGGACCATAGAGGGGAAACAAAGAAATATTTGTGTTCCTTCAGTTGGAGGAGAGATAAGAGGCAGTTCACAGAGAACAAAGATTTTCATTTATTTTTATTGAAATGCTTAGGAATACAAGGGTCTGGAATGCAATTAAAGGTCTCATCTCTAGCAGCTCATGGATAAACTAAGGTGATTCAGTGCAGATTTTCGAGCCTTTCATCTGAAGGAACACAGGTTCCAACTGAAATTCAGCAGGAGACTGTTACGCGCAAGTATGTCAACCTTCATAGATTGTCTCAACCCACATACTGGAGAAATGCCAGAGCTATTAAAGAATTCTGTCATGAAAACCACGCCTCAAGGTGGGGCTAACGCACCTTGAAACACGTGGAGGTGTTGCCTCTCTGCCTCACAAGAGAATCGCTCCATTCACTTTGCTTCAAAGGAAAAAGAAAAGATGGGTGAATATACTAAATTTTGCCATGGGACAAGAACAAACATTTAAGAGTTCAATATCCTCACTTCCTAGCTCTTCTCTAGCACACATCTCATCATAACAAGTGATCTATTTTTAAACCCAGACTCTCAGCTGTAATACACTAATTGCACACGGTTCTTTGGTTGAGCTCAACTCAGTTTAGAAAAACCTACAGAACATACACTGAACCACAGTCGGGGCTCCAACGAAACTTAGGATATCTAGCTTGATTCAGTCTGAGTTCCGTTTCTTTCTATCTAAATTCTAAGGATGTCAGACATGCTTCTGCTTGTACAAAGCTGCAATGCTTCTCCAGGCTCTTCAATTCTTTCAACTCTTGTCCAAAGGAAATACTTTACTTAATTTAGGCTACTAAATTCTACAATGTCCTCCCCCCCCCCCCCGTAATGGCACCATTAGACATCAGCTAAAGGGACACTTATGGTAATGCTCACCGGCATGTCTTGAGTGTAAAGAGAGCAGTCTGGTTAGATTATATTCTGCAGGTATCTTTAGTCTACATTTCAACGGCGCTGATCGAGCTGGCTTTCAAAGCTCTTAAATACCCCTTCATGTAGCCATCCAATAACCTGCAGCATTAAGTGACTTTCCCACCAGTCAATACAAAATCAAGAGATGAAGAGTTACACCACTTCTGCAACAGTGATCCCATACCCTGTAAGCAGGAACTAGGCCACAATCTGCAGAGAAATGTAGTCCTACACGGTCCTACAGAGCAGTAGCCCAAACTTAAATAATTGAATATAACGGGAAACCCAATCTACCCTTGAGGGATTGGGCAAATCAAATAAACGGGTAAAAGGCGCCTTCAAGGGATTTATTTGGAATACTCTATTCTTTTGCTTTTGATATATATTTTTAACTGCAAGCTTTATTGATAAACTCGACAGAGAGATATTATTCAAATGTATTATAACTAAGAAATATTTGTTCCTTGCGAGGACATAAGAACCAATGAACCAATCACAAAACAATAAATATTCAAAACACGGGTATATATAGAAAAAGGTTTTATTAAGATAAAACCTTTTTCTATATATACACCAGTGTTTTGAATATTTATTGTTTTGGGATTGGTTCTCATGTCCTCACAAGGAACAAATATTTCTTAGTTAAAATACATTTGAATAATATCTCTCTGGCAAACTTAAATAAGGCACTCAGGCTGAGCCCAAGAAATCCTCCCTTTAGAATGAATCACTTACTTAAAATCCACAAAATGATTAAAGACAAAGGCCATGTTATCTTAAGAGTAAAATAAATCATTTACTAGTGCAGCCACTACCACCATTGCATCAGCCCTCTATCAACATGTTTAAAATCCTACTGCAGAACAGACAGAGGTGGTGTCACTGATGTACTCACAAATCAAGAGTTCAAACTATGCATCTTTGACACAACAGAGAGGATTTCTACTTGCACCAAAAACTCTTTCATCCTCAAAGTAATACATACCAAATTGGGATAGAACCCTGTCTTCATTGAGGAAATTACTGATCTGGCCTTAACAAAACATGTTGTATCACACAGAGACAATGCGCATGGCAATCTTTAAACTCTAGGTTGAGAAATAACAGGCCGCTGTAGTGGGCAAAATTGTAGACTCTCTAGATCTCAGTCCCAATTCATTCTGAAGGCCAAAGTGGACCTTTTCTTCACATGAAGTATTGTTACCACAGGCGCTAATGTCAAGCCCAAACTTGGGTCAGATCGTTTCCTGGTCACATTTTATACAACTTATAAAAGCAACCACATAAAAAATTAAACTCTTCCATCAGGCCAACTCTAATTAAAGTTTGCACCAAAGAAAGGAGGAAGGTCTGGCTAACAACAATACACAAAGTATTCAAAAGTAAGCACTATCCACCAGCATCAACAAATACTATTCCAGAAGTTCTCAATAAAAATTTACACCACAAACCTTCATGAATGATGGAGGTGATAGTCCTCAAAATCAAAAAATAAATAAATAAATAAATAGATAAAACAAAATCTCTGGAAAGGCAGCCAACAAGTGGATCAAATTAGACATGGCCAACGTGAAGATTGTTGTCTGGAAACAATGGAGAAAATCCCAATCAGCAACTGACAAGTTTGTAAACTCAAATAAATGAGTACAAGAAAGCAGTACAAAAGGTTAGCAAAGAGCGTTCTGCAACTTATTTTTATCATTCAACATGTCAAATAAGGGCGCTTTTTCAAATTATTCAGACAAGTAACTAAGCCACAGGTTTTAGACAAGTCCCTATCATGTCAGATCACTACTGGGTGGACCTGATGCCCTGCTTTCAAACAGTCGTACGTCTATATCACTGAAAGTTCAGAATTCCCACCATGCAACCTGATCACACTACTATAATACTTACTTGTTTCCACCTTCTTCTGCAGTGAGCCTTGAGAAAATGCTCTAGCAGCTGATAAACTGAAAGCAGCAAGATTGCCGCCTGAGCCTAGCTCTGCTGCTCCAATAAAGGAACACCAGGCCTCACTGAATGAGGAGCTAAATTCAGGACCCAGATTGGAACAGTCTTAGTCTCAAATACTTACAGGCAACTTTTCTAGATGATACGCCTAATCTGAGACCAAGCACTTGAAACGCGATCGCCCAGCTAGTCTGAATTTCAAGAAGCACTGAGAGTGGTCAATCAGAATGTTTGGCACTCAAGCTACGAACTAGTTGCTATCAGACCTTATGAATTTTCCTAACCTGCCTTTGTAAAAAAATAAAAAAAATAAAAAATCTATTCAAAAAGGTTTTTTCATCCTGTCTTTGAAGCTCCCTGGTCCACATCTGATCTGTCCTTGAAGGTCCTGCCCTTAATAGACTGAGCCTTGAAGTGCACGTAGCGACCATCGACTAAAATCTCAATCGAATAACCTTCGGGTGATACAGAGGTACTACTTACAAGGACCGGTCTTTGTGGGGTAAGGGAAGCTTCCTCGATTCCCCAACAGAGCCTTAAAAAGGCTTCCGAACAAGCCTGCATTTGAAGGAAAACAAAAATACCACCAAAACAAAATAATTAAATAAAACACATGGGGCGGGGGGGGAGGGAGGGGGGCTACAGAATTGACCGCAGGCAATCAAACTCTTGGCAGAAAGAGATGCTGAAGAACAGGATACATGTGGGAATCTCATCGGAATCAAACACATCAAGCCTGGTGCATGTGGCAGACTTCAAACAATGCAGACCGTGGCCTGCCACTCTCTCAGAAAAGGTAGCCCTAGAAGGATAGCAGGACATCCAAGCAATTTAAGAAAAAGTATGATTTTGTTTATATTTGACCGGCCATATTAGATTTTAAAAAGTGCTATTTTGTGAAAATGCTGTTCCATAATAAAGCATTAAACAATTAAGCAGGAGTTCAAATGTATACCAGCAAACAGATGGGAGCCCCAGTATATCTATTGCTAAGTAAATCCTATTTACCCTGGGTTGCATTTCACGCTGTGATATCATATCTGGAACAAGCCACTTTCCCCCCATCTGCGCAGAACATCTGTTCTCGCGTGCTCCAGAGGTTAGGTGGGGGTTGCAGGGGGATGCTGCGGAGGCCACTGCCGGAGAATGATGTCATACCAGCAGCACCGACAGTAGCGGCTACATTTAGCAAGTTTATTATTGCAGACTTACTGTGGAATAGAAGTTAATTCCCCAGGACCTGATATTGTGCCTACTTCTCCACAATCGCCACTCCATCCAGACCCTTTCACAGCAACTGTAATAAAACAGCCCATGTAGCTCAATACTAAAGACAAGAGAAGAATCTCCAGGGAGCCAAAACGTACAGACTGAATATACTCTATAGAATAAAACATTAAGTGAACAGTTTCCACAGGTCCCCCAATATATGTATTTGTCATTCATACAGCTCACAATCTGTCATGGTATGGCATTGCAGCTTATCTGGCTGCCTCAACAGCACATCTTTGAACAAGCTACCAAACTCAAATGGCAGGCAATGGACACACATATCTAACAAAAAGGCACTCACATGGCCTGGTACAGCCCTCGGTGTCATCCTTGCTTAATTGCAGATTTGAAGCAAAGGAAAGGTCTTTACTCCAATGAAAACACAACACAAACTGGACCAGACACCAGCCTTCGATGGAAACCTCGAAACACTTAAGGAAGTCAACCATGATCACTTTAATAATCACTAAATTGTTATTCTGGCTAGCATTTGGGATCCAGTGCTTGAGGGCATGCAACATGAAAACAAGAGACAAAGGAGATGCACTCTGGTCTTGCCCCCTACAAAACACAGCTAAGAGGGAATAACCCATTGCTGCTGGGAATATCTTTCACCAGCAGTCAGAGGAACCAGCACTTGTATTCCTGGCTCAGTTCCCGATGAGATAACCGGTATGGCCATAGTTCAAGAGAGGGAGTGTAATTATCCAAAGGTTACCTGTGGTAGAGAAGGTACATCTGCCTCTCAACAGAAATAAGGCAAATAAAAATATCCTATGTAAATATAACCCTAAGGGGAAAAAAATAAATCAGCTTCTGGGTGTTTTAATGCTCAAGGAGGGTGGGAACAGTTAATGTACACCTTGTGACACATATTTCAATGCCATTCTGGATCTGTGAGCTTGAAATAACATTCTGTAGGTCTTCGGGGTACAGTAACTGCTTTGTTGGAATAGAAACAGCAGTCCCAGCTGAAGCAGAGCTGGCATGCCTAGGAGTGCGCCCCCAACCCTACAAACTAAAAAGGTTGCTAAGTTCATTCCTTTATTTTCTTGGTTTATTTTTAATGGGGTGTCTTTACATGAGGTATTATAACATGGATCTAGTTCAGCAAGAGGTTTTTGGGGTGCAAGATAGACTCTGGATTCCATCTTACTACACAAACATGGCGGCTGCAGCATACTCTTAATACATTAGCATGCCCATGTGTAGAGAGGGGCATTTGGATTAGGGCAGCTCATTACCTTTGGAATGAAGCAGTAATCTTACCTATCGAGTACACAACAGTTACTAGCATGGAACTGGCGACTCCCCTCACCAAAAGAGCAACTTAGGACTGAAAAACCCCCCACAGTTTAAGGTATAGGCAGAAATAGATAGATGACCAGACCCTGAGGAGGACAATAAATGCAGGAATGCCGAATGTTTTCAAGAAGGGTGCAAGGAGGTGTCCACTTTAAGTCAGACCGGGTACACATTTGTCCATCATGAAAGTCTTTCCTTATGGAGAGTAAAATGGTGTCTGCAGCAGGAGCAATTTCAAAGAGTACCTTCTTCCCGTGGTATCGCATGATACGATAATGTTTCGGTAATCAAGGATTCCAGGCAGAGATTCTTAGGGAAACTGGTGGACGTGGATACAATTTCCCAAACTATTATTCCAGGGATGAAACAAAGCGGACCGCCATAAGATACAACAATTTCGGTCAGAGGATATAACAATTTCGGTCAGAGAATGGTGAGACGTTGTTAGGATAAGGAGAAAGCATCCATGACATGTAAGCCTGGCTGGAACTCTGGATGCCCATGGATAAAGTGATGAATATAGAGGTAGCCTGGAGGTGCCTGAATAAAGTCCAGGAGATCTGAAGCAAGTATATCCCAGGTGAAATCTCTGGTAAAATGGGGTTCTATGGGTTATATAGAGCATCGTTGAGGTAGGTCAGATATGCTGGTTAGAAAATAAAGGAGATACGCATTTCACTAAGATCAATGACAGTTTTATTATATAGGTTATGTCCATCTCCGGAGGAAAAAAATATATTTATGGTCCAGTGTTAGGGATATGAAATGCGCTGAATGAGATTTCTTCATTACCCAGGCTGCTTGCTCCATAATCATGGGTTCCATAGCCTTAGGCGCTTTACCTAGACGAGTACTGGCGTTAGGAGAGTTGTGAAATTATGCACGAATTCCTGGGAGGCCAGTAGTAGTAACTTCAAGTGACTAAGGCCTTTCTGTGTCCTGAAAAAGGCTTCGCGGCAGGCATTTCTTTATAGGAATGTTCTCAATAAAGTATTCATCAATATAGATACCAGTATTGAAGTCCTCATCACCCTTTGCAACAGCAAGAGACCATCCGAACCCCATTACTCCTTTGACAGAGAACAATAGTCTATCGGCGATGTGGGAGCTTCATGCAGCATTCATCGGTTCGTAAGCAAAAGCTTCGTAGGTATGGCAGCATCAATAGAAGCTGAACCGAACATGTGCGAGCTTCAAAAACCATGCTGTAGATTCTGTAGGTCTACTGGGTACAGCAACTGCATTGTAGGTATGGGGCAGCAGTCCCAGTGTGCCACCCTTGAAGCCCGCCTAGTAGTGCATATGATGAAATCCTGGCATTATAGTATCCAGAAACATGTGGAAAGACAATACGCTGCACCAGTTTATATATTTTTGAAGGTGTGCCCCGGTGGTGGTTTTCTTCTTTAAAAAAGCATGAAGGCAATTATGGCACTGCATAGAAACTAGTCTAAGAGGCAGAGGAGAGAATGTTTGTGAAGCTTGGGCCACAAAGTAAAGTTACAGCCTCGAGTCAGGTAAAGAATCATCAATATGTTCTCTCCACAGAAGAACATTTTTTCAAGATCAGATTCATGGCAAAGTTGTGTTTTTAGGAGACTGCAAGCATTTAAAAAGGTTTAATCTACAGAATCAGTGTGCACTATACACTGACCACATGGCAGTACCTATGAGAAGGTTTGAGGAGTAGAGAAAACTACTGCACTATCTTCCACTAGTGGGTGTGTCCGTTGCTTGATAGTCGCAGCAAAATGTCAGCCAGTAGCGTACAAATATGGGCAACTGTCTCACGTTGGACTTCTATTCTAAAAAACAATGTTGTTCGGGAGACATCGTCAGAGGAGGTACACAGGGACCCCTAGGCTTAAGCTAATAAAGGGAAATACAACTAGGAGTGGTACATACTTGCCACTATAGGAACCTAGGGAGGGGGTCATGCTTGGCGGACTTTCATGTGTGATACTGGATTATCTGACATGCTGGAACATACTTTTGCATGTGCCTGGTGCTTGGGAGCTTCACAGCTTCAAACCCTGCCACAACCTTAAGCATGAGATGAATACAACCTCATGGAGAATTGGCAATCTTCTGCAATCTCTCGTAAAAACAAAGAAAGGTCTACCGCCAACAGAAATAGCAGCAGTACGATGACCCCGTGGACACCTAACCTATTCTGAAATGTTATAACTGGAATTCAATCACAAAGTAGCACAGATCTTATTTAGTGCCAACAAGTTGCCTAAAGGCAGAGAAAACAGGGGCAAGTAGCATGGCGTTTTTACTCTGAGGAACCACTCAACCTGCATATCACAAAGGTTTCCTCCTCCAAACACAACCCTAGAAAACCATTGGCCGGAGCACTGTCTAGAAAAGTCAGCCGACGTAATAGTAAGCCAGTACATTCTGGCTCACTGCCAGAGGACTACTGCAATGAAACAAAGTAATGCACCTCTCATGGGACTGTTAGCCTTCATCGTTCACTATGCAAAATTGGACCTTCCATGTCCTCTCCGTGCCAATAATTTCTGGAGATCCATGAGACTAGAGCTTCTCACACCAACACTTCAATCCTTTCCTCTAAGCGCTGGATCAATAGGTGGAAGTGTGGGTCTATATTTCTACAATCTTACAGCAAGCACTGAAAAGTACTTACACATTTCAATGGAACAGTAGGTTACCCACCTCAGGAAGTGCATGGAAGCTAGGACTCACAATATCCCATTGCTTTCAAAACATGAATCTACAATCTTTTTCCAAGAGAATCTAAATTCGTCCCACACTTAGAACTGTCTCAGATTAAACACTCGGACTGGGATAATACCCATATTATCACTCAATGGAGAGCCTTTGTCTCGGAGCTGGACAGCTAACCCCACATGGGCATGCACAACAAACCCTACTAAAACAAACAACACTAACTGTTCGTTTGAAGATAAAAGACTTTCATTCAAGCCTCTACCCTTCATATGGTTATAGAGCCACTTGCGATGCATCGGACTCAAACATGTACCTCTCCAAGCTTTCTTTACATGCAAACCTCTCTCCAACACTCCTTAATCTAAACTCAAACTGATTAAAATAGTGTGACATGCAAGCACAGTGTTTATAGTAGAAACTTTCCTTTTAACCAAATGACACCAGCCTTAAACTTCCTAAGTTGAGCCAATCACCTAAAGAAACACACTCCATCTTTAAAGCACAGCACATAACATGCCAAGACAGCATAATACACCCAGCTACATAGCTGTCAAACTTGTAGCTGCAGGAGAACTCGCACACTGTGAAGAAAGGGTGGCCTCCATGACTCAATGCTGTTCCTTACAGTCAGCTAAGAGGAGCTTTGACGGGCTGCATGCTTCTCTGGCATCTGCCACTTCTATTTTTACATCCTCTGTTGTCTAGATTTCCTTTTGTTACAAATGCTCCAAAGTCCTCAAGGCTACTTCTTGAGTCGATAGGCAGATGTCAGCAAGCACTCAATCTACTGCACCATTGTGTCAACTTTATTGAGAATTCTCTAAGAAAGACTATGTGATGCAAAAGGCTACATTTCAAATATTGATTCCTATGTGTGCAGGCAAGTTCAGAGCAAGGAAGAACAAAAGAGGAGAAGATGAAGACAGGTAGAGCAGATGTGTCCCGTATAAGGTACCCACAGGTCAGAATTGCAACGGTTTGAAAGTGTTGCAAATTGTATACCTTTCAGCTGAAGAGGCTGTTTCCTATATCTACTCTCTGACAATGAAGGGTGTGTCGACGGACGCAAATAGTGGAGCTCAAAGTAAAGTTAATGCATGATTCTTCCTTAGTGTAGTAAAGATCAAATTACTCATCTATACAGGAGATCACCGGAAATATGCCTACTATGCCCGAGCATCCCTTTGATTTTGGTAACCAACATGCAACTGGTGGTAACAGCCTATACTTATTTTTTGGGCCCTCATACCACCATTGTATGCAAATTGCAGCCTGCCGACCGTCCTGTACCTCCCCAGGCTATTTGCGATATCTCAATAGTCCTGCGCACAAGCCCGTCCAGTAACCTGGATGCTAGTTCCACGCAGCTGTAATCATAGGACTAATACGATCAAGTTCTTATTGTGCCATTCAAATTCAGAAAAGCCTCCCAGGTCTTAGAATGAGTATTAGTCTCGGATACGATTTCCTTTTTGTAGGTGCTTTTCGCCGCCTCGAACCAGTCTATCCCTAGGGGTGGTACAGATTCTGTCCACTTTTTACAAATTTCTCGCCTAGCGAGAAAAATCAGATAAAAGAGCAGGGCTTGCTTATCCCTAGAAAGGGGCGAAGTCGGCTTATCTTCTATCCCAAACATAATCAACGTTAAACTTATTTTTAGGTTGGCGCAGAGCATTTCATTTATTGCCTTCTCCACTGTGGACCAATAGTCCTGTAACAAAGGGCATGCAAAAAACATGTGTCTGTCGTCTGCACTCAGCAAACCGCATCTATGACATCTTGGGGCGACAGCTGTTATGAATTTTGCCAATTTGCATGGTATCCAATATGACCTATTGACTGTAAAAAAAGTTATTCCTTTTTAAATTTGATGGCTTGACAACTTTATAGAGCAGCTTAAAGGAGAGTTGCCACAATATCTGTGGCTCCGACATCTGTACAACACCATCCCAGGTCTCATAGGGTGCTTTGATTTTCTTCTCTTCAAAAGACACCAAAATTCTATACCAGTCACTTACTTCCTTCTTTTTCGAGGCTTCGTCCTGTAACTTTTTTCCCCAATACTATTTGCCTCCCCCCAGGATAGTAACTGCAGATATTTAAACCTTGAAAGGGATCCCCCCCTATCTTTACCCACAAGATTTTCCATGGCACCAATTCTTTCATCATCATGAGGTACCCCAAAGCTCAATTCCTGCCCTCCTAAGTGGGATACTTAATTGGTCTTGCAAGCATTCCGGCGTGCCTGGTGAGTCTCATATTGGTGCCCCCCATGAGTAGTATCCCATTCTCAATATGTTCCTTATTCCGACCCACAGAATAAGTGCTGCCTTTAGCGTCTTCAATTTGACTTTTTTAAAGAATTTCTTTGCCCCAAATTTGTATAAAAACCCTTTTGCACCCCACTCCTTGACCATCTCCTCTAACAACCCACCCCACACCCGGGGCCCCGGTGTACCTAAAAGAGCTCTACAGTTCTTAAACTGAAATGCCATACAATATAGCCTTAGATCCGGTAGTGCCAGCCCGCCTTCTGCCAATTTACGCCGCAATTTCTTCCAGGACATATGTGCTCCCCTATCCGCCCAAACAATACTGCCCAATTTGCCCTGTGTTTTATCAATCAGGCCTCTTGGGAAGGTAAGGGGTATGTAATTAAAGAGAAATGTCAACTTCGGCAGTAACACCATTTTAATTAGATGTACCCTTCCATATAATGTTAGTGGGAGGTTCTTTCATCTAGTTAGTGATTTCTCAATATCCTTTGCAACCCGCTCTAGATTGTGCTGGGGGATATCCTGCAATGAATTGACAAAGCTAATTCACAGATACCTGATCCCTCTCTCGATAATCCCCCTTCAATATGGGATATTCCAGCAAATAATCCCGGCTTTCTCCTTATTCACTGAATATCTTGAAAAGGCCCCGTATTCTTCCGCTAATAGCTCTACCCTTGGAATTGTAATGTCAGGTTCTGCTGTATATATTATAAGGTCGTCCGCATACAGGGCAATTTTCTTTTCAAATGCTCTTGCACGGAAAGCTATGACCTGTTCATCTAGACGAAACATCTGGGCAAATGGTTCAATATATATATATTAAACAGTAAAGGGGAAATGGGACAGCCCTGTCTCGTCCCTCTAAGGATCATAAAACTCCTAGTAAGAGCACCATTAAGGAGAATTCTAGCTGTGAAGCGATGGTATAGGGCTTTTAGTGTAGCTATAAAATAAGGCCCAAACCCCATGATCTCCAATACTGCCCATAGATACTCCCAGCAGACATGGTCAGCAGCCTTGGCTGCTTCAATGTGACCGCCGCCAAGGGGACCGGCCTTGATGTAGCTATGTCGACGCACCCTATTAAATTCTGGGTCAATTGGTGCATTTGTCTCCCAGGGATGAACTCCTTTTGGTCTTCATGTATAAGCTGAGGAGCAAATCTAGACAACCTCCCTGCTAAAATGCTGACGAAGATCTTATAATCTGCATTCAGCAGGGATATCGGCCGATACGATTCTGCTTTTTCCGGGTCCTTAGCAGGTTTTAGTATCAAAACTATAGAGGCCTCTCGCCACGATTCTGGGACCTGCGCCTCACCCATATATATCATATTCAGAAGACTTTCCCAAACAGGCAATACTTCCTCTGTTACCATTTTATATACTTCTGAGGGAACAGCATCTAACCCCGCAGCCTTCCCATTTTTTGATCGTTTAATTGCTCCCCTGATCTCTTCTTGTGTAATTCGGGGCTTCCATCATTTCCCCCCCTTCCTCATTCATTACAGGGATGCCAAGCGAGCAAAGCCAGCTTCTTAACTTTTGGGGGTCGGGAACAGTATCTTCCTTATAGAGCTGCGAAAAAAGTGCCACTATATGTTCCTGCATAGTTTCCCAGCTGTCCAGCTTCTCCCCTGAATCACTCATCAACTCTTATCTCATTTCTAGATCTTTCAACTCTAGCTTTCCAGGCTAACAAAGCTCCTGCTTTCTCTCCATACTCTAATTCCTTCATCTTGGCTGCTTGCCATCTTGCCTTACACTTTAGTTCTAGCCTGATTTTAAATTCTATTTGGACCTCTTCTAACCTCCTTTCCATCCTCTCCCTTTCCTCTCCCACACTTGTAGTATGCAAAGCCTCCTCGAGAATCCCGACTTCCTTTTCCATGTTCATTAGTTCTGCCCCGTCTTCTCGATTTTTTGCACAGGTAAGGCTTTTTAGGACCCCTTGCATATATGCCTTGAAGGCGTCCCATACTAGTCCTGGGGAGGCAGTATCTTTATCATTGACAAAGAACTCCGCTGCCGCTTTTTTCCAAGCTGTCTCAACCCCCTCTTCTAGAAGCAGAGCATGCTTTAGAGTCCATCTCTTAGGGGGCTGCGGTCCTAAAGCTTGTAAGGTTATCATTACAGCTGAGTGTTCCGAAATATGAGCTGGAAGATGATAGATCTTTTTAATATTAGTTGTTAGGCATCTATCGACTAAAAAATAATCTAATCTAGAAAAGTAATGGTGCTTTTTACTGTAATACGTGTACCCCCTCATCTTACCTCTCAAGTGTCTCCAAACATCTAAAAAGTCAAGATTCCGAATCATACTTTTCAAAGCATTCCTCATTCTGGGGACATATGCCCTCTCACTACTCATTGAGCGGTCCAATACAGGATCCATCAGTACATTAAAGTCCCCAGCCACGATTACTTGAGCTGAAATATTCGCCAGCCTCAATTCTAAATCTATGATATACTGTGGATCATCCTCGTTAGGTTCATAAAACCCAACACATATAAAATCACTATCCGCTCACTTTAAACGAGCTAAAGCCCATCTACCCGAACTGTCCGTGCTTGGCGTCTTAAGTTCTATCCCGCTTCCGCTCCTAATTGTGTTTGACCCGAAGCGATGACATTTTGGACCCATCCACACCTACCAAACAGCTCCTTGCTTTCATTTGCTAATAAGTGCGTCTCCAGCAAAATCATAATTTGTGCCCGTCTATTTTTAAAATATTTCAACACTTTCCTCTGTCTGGGTTTAGACCTGAGACTATTCACATTCCATGTGAGAATGTCAATACTCTGGATGTTAGCCATGATGTTTCCGAAAATATTCTATTCCTTGCTTCTTTTCTGCATTGTTGAATTTCTCCTGCATAAAAGGTTCCGAGGACTTTTTTTTGTTTTTTATCCCACTGCTCCCCACCCGTGCCCCCCCATCACCTTCCCGACCCACCCTCCTACACCTACCCTGGGGAATCCTCCCTATCTTTTTAGGCATAACAATGCCTATAGGCACACCATTGGGGAAATTTTCCTCTAAAGTGTTTAGAATTAAGAGAGCGGCCTATCCTATAGCCCAGTTTGGTCATTTTGCAGTATCTCCCTTTCTGATCCTGTCAATGAATGATTCTACATCTTCTACTGTCCACAGATTATGCATTTAGTTGTTCCACATAATGCGCAACATTGCGGGGAATTTTAGCTGAACCTTTGTCCCAACTTCCGGAGCTCCTCCATCTTGCCTCCTAACTCCCACTGCCTCTGTTCTGTAGCCTTACACAAATCGGATCTAACAAGCAGGGAATACCCATTTACCAAATAAGGACCATTTTTCAGAGCCCTGCTGAGTATCTCTTCTTTGGTGGTATATGAGAGAAAGTTCACCAGGATCTTCATGGGTTTAGTTCTTTGTAGGTTATGACGGAAAGGCTCTCTATGCGCCCTCTGGACTTCATGCTCGAGGTTGATCTCTTTCAAAATCGAATTCCGTAGCCACAAGATTATAAAGGCCTTCATATCCGATCCTTCCTCAGTTTCAGGGACATTCAAGAACCTTAGATTATTCCTGCGGGAATGGTTCTCCACTCTCTCCAGATCTTCTCTTAAAGTTTAATTTTGCCTTTCTAATTTAGATGCATTCTTCTCCACATCCTGTTTCACTGCATCCACCTCTTCCTCCAACTTCTTTGTACGAAGAGTTACTTCATCCAGCTTCTGCGTTAGCTCCAAACAAGAGGCTTGTATGCCTAGCTGGTTTGCTTCTGAGACCTCAAAGCGCTTCTATAGATCATTCTTAAGGTCCAATAATATACTTTCCAACAAGGTTTCAGTATCTTTGCTCACTTCAGACGTTCCTATATCCGAACTACACTGAGTGCTGGGGGCGGAGCTCCTAGATCTTCGGGTGGTGCTAGCACTGCAAACCTGTTACTCAAAGGAACTGTTATAATATTTCCCTGGAGTACCCCAGTACCGTCTGTTGACTTACTAATTTCTACCATACCACCGGTACTGTTTGCACCCTTTTCCGTATTGATTACAATAACCTCTAAATTGGCCCTACTACCGGGTGCGTCTGGTGCGTGTTCTTCTATACTGGGGCTTGAGCCCCTGACTCCATCTTTCTGCATGCTCGCTCAGTAGTACTCGGAAAAAGAATTTAAGCGGGGGGGGGGGGGTGTAATTTTTACTTTGGAGGGTAAAATACCAGTTTTTTGTGCTTTTCCCCTCGTTGATTTTCCCTACTGGGGACTTTCCTAATCCCCTGCTTTGGAGACTCCCTCCTTGTCGCCCCCACTTTGCCTTTACAATAATTTTTGCTCCTTGCAATGGTTCTGGCAATTAATCCAGTGAAATAGGAAGGAGATTTGCCTTACCCCCGATGTTCCTGGTCCTCAAGGTGTACCTGGAGAGTGCCTCACCTTCCTTAATGTCTCCTGTCTCCTTATGCGGGTGCTGCCCCCCTCTCCTACTCAGCTCTTCCCGCTTCCACTCGCCTGCCGCTCTGCTCAGGAACCGCTCCTCGTTCCTCGCTTCCTCAGCATATTGCAGGAAAGCTTGACTTGTTCTGTCTCTGCCACCCGCTCTGATTCCGGCCTTCCAGGCTCGCCGGAGCTTTCCCACTGCCTCACTCCAGCGAGTCCCTGGGAATCCGCAAATCAGCCTCTGGTCTCTTTCAGGCTCATGGACGCCGCGTTCCAGGAACATTCCAGGACCCAGGGATTCCGTAAGTGCCGAAACGTGTTTGCGCGCTATTTCTAACCATGTAACTGCCTTTTTCTCCCGCAATGGCACCCGCGAGCGTCTAGCTAGCAACCGCCATGTTCCCCTAGCATCCAGGTGACAGACTGTACTAGTGCCACGCAGTTATAGTCTCTACGCACACCTGCCTGGAACCCAAGTGAATATACACCAATATGAAGAATAGTATCTACAAATAAAGGGCCACAGGATGGAGTCAACAGTCAAATTGGCTTAATGCACCAACTAAGGTAGAAACAACTAAACTAATATTTAGTGCTAAATGTTTCATATTTCTTTCACTCTACTCTATAAAAACATTTCTCCAACAATTTGGGAATTCAAGAGTCTTGAGCCAACAATGAGTTTCAACAGTATAGGTTGGTGACGACAGCTGAGGAAGTTGGTATCAGAACCCACCCGTAATGGCTTAATTTTAAAAATGGCATGTCAGCAGTCCAAGACGTAATCCAAATCTGGATCTGAACTGTACTGGTATAAGGGGGTATGATGAGACAAGATGAGTCCAGCCTGTGGGTTCTCCAAGAATTAAATACATTAAGATAAAAAAAACAAATGTTAATATTGCAACTTAATTGAACATTTACAGTCCCCGCCCTAGTCAGGAGAGACCAATTGTGTGGTAGAAGAAACCACGTCAAAGACCCTTTGCTGCACTACAAGGTGAAACCTCCTACTGACGGAGATCCAGCAGCCTCCTTCACTCCTGCTCTTAAGGAAAATACTGAAGACCCTCCTCTTTAAACAACACTTCACCCACAAAAAAAATCTCTCCAGGTGATGTAATCCAGGTGGTAACTGCCCTTGTCCATCCAGCATCCTCCCCTTTGTCGTAACCCTCCTCGCTGCCAGTGCCCTCTACACCACCTTTGTACAGCACTGCGCTGGTCTGCCACTAGGTTGGGGCCATGTAAATCACTATACATACGTAGGCTGACACAGGAGGAAAGAACATGGACATCTATAAAACTGCATGATGAGTAGCTTTGTCCAGGTTTTGCATATTTTAGAACTGAGACAATTTACAGACAAGCAATCATGCAAAATCCATCCTTGGGTATCACTCAAGACCGGCCGCTGAAAATAGGCAGCTTCTCTTGGGGGTGGGGGAGGGGGGGGGGTGTCTTCTAGGAAGCAGAAAACACATGGCATAACCTGTTTGAGCAAAGGTTCATCTGGCACACTGGAAATTAGACTTTTCTGTTTTGTTGCTTGGGTACATTTTAGTAAGCTGATCAAAAAGGGAAGATGTACAGGTTGGGCTGTTTCAGGTGATAATAGTGGATAGCACAAGGTATATGACCCAGGGAAAGACGCACAATGACAGTCTCAATGTGTCTAAAGCAGACTCCACTGCTTGGCCAAGTACTGCCTGGTGTCCTGATATTCAGATGCTTAGCCCGGTCTCACACACCTCTTTCGACACGAAGGGGTGGAACCTCTGAGTGGACTTTGTCCCGACTATCACACCTCAGATCAACATAGTTACCAGAAACAGAATACATGGGCTATGGTGCCTGGAAGTGACTGTCCATTCTTTACAAGTTTGTCCAGCCCATGAGCTGTACTGACTTGACTGCTGCAAGGTCATCTACATAGGACTTCCTGCCTAATCTCTACACAAACTCCAAAGAACCGAGAACCACTAGATTCACACCGTCACAAGAAGAAAATAAGCTGACTAAAATAAGCAGACTACATAGTCCCATGAAATTAAACACACAGTGGTCTTCACTGAATAAAAATTGCATTGAAGACAAATCTCTGCACGACTGCAGTACCTGCTCCCACCTCATGTTGTTCCAACACTATCAGCCAACACGAAGGATGCTTGCATCCTGGTTGCAGTCCATCCAGTGAATTGCTGGCCTTTTCAAGACGTGCTTCACTAAACTGACCGCTGACTCTTAGAAAATGTATACCAATCACCCTACAGTCGCGCATATAATGAACGGAAGACCCAAAAGAAACAAAATTAGTTTGTTTTACTGACATCGCCAGCTTCTCCATTCTCGTCCCAGGTCTCCAATGAGGCGAGGCGCACATGCTAGAGCAAAGTTGTTAAATTATTATACAAAATTATATTTCAGAATTTTATTTTGCAAACAAACACTCTGCACTTACTCGAGCACTCAAGACGTCAGCCAGTATAAGCACCTGAATGAAATTCAGCTTTCAGGCCATAAGGTAGTGTAGATAAGGCTTCTGGCACACAATCTGCTGCCACTTCACTCCAATGATGTTTACAATAAAAACAGTCTCTTTACGCTGTGAAATGGTCAACCATGCATGCCAGTGGAATGAAACAACCTGCAGAGTCATTCAGTGTACACACTGTACAATACACCCATCTAACAAGATCAGAAAAGACTTCTTCGTACCATCAACCGGATGTAAAACATTACCACATAACACACTGGGCAACCGTTTTTTTATTAATCCGTCCCAATGAGTCTAGTGTCTGGTCAATAGGAATTTAAGATCGATGCAGGCTATGTGGAACCCTTAAGCACTAAAGAAGCAAACAAGTCATAGACATGCTCTATGCAAATGCAGTTGTTTATTAATTTATAATTGGTATTTGTAAATCACAAGCTTTTCTGCCTGAACAGAATAGTGCCTTTGGAAGTAAAGATAGGGATGAATAGGTTTGCAAAAGGTAGGCGAGAAGCTGTATGGGAACTAAATGGCAAAATTAACATAATTATAGCAACAAGGCTGGCAGCAGAGAATGGGAGAAACAGTGTATGAGGAAGGATTAGTCTTTGAGGTGACCTTGGAAAAGATTACATAACATTAGAAAATTGAATAAGAGCCTCCTCGGAGGACAAAACCACAGGGTCAAAAGTAAGTAAATGAGGACCTCTATGAAAAGGAAGACAAAAGAAGAGATAAGCAAGTTGTGACATACACTTTACAGCTGGAGACTGATTTGAGTAAGACTGAAACTCAATGGTCACGGACACAGCAACTTAGATTGAGAAAAATATTGTAAGAAATGCCTCTTTAGGTAAACGCACTCACCAGTGTGGAGAATTACACAATGCAGCCCACTATGAGTCAGGTGTAGTGATATCCCTGGACAGGATACCACCCTGCCAAATTACTGTTTTTACCAGGTGACTGCTACAGATGATAAAGCCAAACACATCTCTGCACACATTTCCCTCCTATTTGACTAAGCAGGATAACAGACAGAGAAACAGTCCTGGAATTCGAAGGCACTTGTGGCCTTGGACTTGGTAAATTAAAACCCTTCATGCTGGCCCCCATGCTGTGGCTGAAAACGTGTGATGCCCGGCAACTGTAGAGGGCTGGGAAGTAGGGGGATATACTGGCTAAAATCGATAACTCCGGTCCTAGTCCCTTCCCAACTTATTACTCTGTATTGGGGACCTAAGAGCAGAAGTAAAACTTTAGATGAGGGTGGCTTAGAGCCATTTTCAAAAGTTGGGTCTTTGAAGAATCTTTGAGAACTCTGAAAAATGTCTGGTTTGACAGTCGGTTGAGCATTCTAACGGACGACAGTATGAGAAATTAATTTAGACCCAGAAAGTTAAGGTTCATAACAGCATTTAAAAGGGCCCGGTTAAGGTTAAAAAAAAAAATGCTACCTTATCGGGAGCAAGAATGCACAGCAGAAGAAGCTGAAAGGTCACAACATCAGCATCTTAACAGACTCCTGTTGGCAGGTTGTATCCTCATCCCCCATTTGGGACCTCTAGTATTGAATGAGCAATGAAGCATGGAACTCAAGGATGATCACTCAACAATCTGCACAGATATGGGAACAGGACTCCGCACACAACAGAACTGTGAATTGTTCACAGGAATAGATGCAGGAAACAGTCCCTTAAGCTAAAAGCTATACGTGATCTGCCTCCCAAGGAGGGGATTTAGCCAAAGCCATGCCTACTGTTACGAACGTAACCAAAGGCGGACTCATCCGAGAGCATCTTTGCCCTGTTTGGTGCGGTTGGAACATTTCATACAAGATTAACTATTTTTAGTTTGATTTAAGTACTGTGGGACTTACAGCCTTATCAAGGTTATTGTTTCTGCTGATAGACAGTAGTATTTACAGGAGTGCAGCCAATAACCTCCCTCCACCTTAAATGGAAAGCCCAATGCAACCCGAAAACATATGGTGTTCTTCTCACACGCATCAAGATGTTTTGCTAAAAGGAGAGCCATGATCAATATGTTGTCTTCTTACCAGATCATGCCTTTTGTTCTGTTCTGTGATTAAGTCTACTGAAGCCAACAGAACTCTCCTCATTGCTCACAGAGCATGGATTGGACTTGGTCAGCAGAGCCGAACAGGCCCACACTCTTAATGGAAGACTTAGAATCTTGCTCTAAAGGCATGCATGCGCTAAAGCAAGGGAGATGTCTGCCTTCTGGAGTGAATCCAGGAATGTATTTTTAATTTGAGAAGCAAAACCTATTTTCCTATTTCAATCAGATAGACAAAACATTCACCAATAAACTTCTCATGTCCGACCAACAAGAAAAAAAATAAAACTGTTGTGGTGGGCACAAGTGGCTATGCAATTTTACAACCGAAAGTTACAGCATGTTTTTAACATAGCAGTTTCCAGCTTTGTATCCTACGCGGCAAGCTCCCCAACTAAGCCAGTGAGGACTGAACCCTGTTTCAGAGATTAACTTGCATATAGTTTAGATTCCTTAACATAGCATGAACCTAGTTACAGAGAAACAAAGGGCTGTACAAGGAAAAAAACATAGCAACAACACTCAGGATGGAACAATTTGCAATTGTGTGAAATAGGAGGGGGGTAAAGTGAGAAGGTTGTAGCACAGAGTAGTTGGTTGAAGGGGTGCTTAACCTTTTAAAAATACTGGGCTTAAAGGTGCCATTTTCTCCTCTAACGCATAGATTGATATGCTGCAGCAGGGACGTCCTGACTGTATTGTAAGGAGCACACAGCTCCCATGCAAAACAAAATAACCTAAGACTCAATGTCGCAGCCGCATCCCTGGCTTGAAATACAGATCAAAGTTCTGGGGCTCCGGCTCACTTGCCCTACACTAGAAACAGAGGAAATAACATTCAACTCGATAAACCACTTACACATCAGGCTTTAATTTTCAAACTGAAATCCCACCTGCACTACTCACGTGATAAAAATGATGGTTTCAAATATGAGGGCAAGTAAAAAAAAAAAAAAAAATACAGCAGAGCTAAAAGCCGAATGGGCTTTGTCATTTAGGTGTGTCCTAACTCTAACATCATTCATTGTCTCCATTTACATGGCTTTTTCCATCTTTTAGCTCTCTATCCATGAAACTTGGTGTCTACAACTAGAGGATAAATGTCTGGCTTACCTGAAGAAGTTCGCCTCTTTTGAGTCCCTCCGATACTTCAGCAAAAGACATGTACGGCTCAAAAATTGTCTTCTTCCGGCCTTTGCTTGGCTTATTACGATTTTTCTTTTTATCAATTGGTGTCGACGTTGCCCCATTAAATCCAGCTGGAAAATACAATTTGTACAAAGTGTCTTTTACAACGGATTGTGATTTTATTCGATAGGTCAAGCATGTATCCATATATTTCTCATCTTGGAGTAACTCAACACTTCCCCTCACAGTGAAGTCATGTAGCTTCTGGAGTTTTTCCTATGGTGTGTTTATTATTCTGGCTTCCTGGTCGTATAGCTGCCTTCCCCTTCATTCCTTTGCCCTGCATGCTGTCCATGGTTTGTGCTCCCGGTACTTTCCCCCTCCTTACTTAGCCAAATACCTGTTTTTGACAAGACTCCCTTTCGACTCATTTGGAGCCACCCTAATGATGACCGGAGCCTCTGTCTTTTTATAGGTGTCTCCTTGTTCTCAGAGTATGCATCTTTGCGCACCACCGTATAAATGCATCTTCAGTTCACTCTCAAAGAAACAAGGCATTCTTTGCACCACATTTTAACCAATTTCATCCCACTCCGATCCGCATTAGAGTTTTTCCACCCCATTTAAAGAATCATCCAGAACATTAATGCCATTTTCATCTCACGAAAAACAAGACTTACAAATTGGTTAAACCCCACAGAAAAGTCATGTCGCCTGACCCCTTGACACATGCTTCAAAGACTTGCCAGTGTCCCACCACCCTCTTCTCTGATGCCCTGAACTACTGGTACATTGCCGCCAATTTCAGAAGTCCACTTTCTTGTCCTTTTATTGGACCTTGAAATTGTCTTGGTCCAGGTCATGAAAAGGTACCATCTTTTCTCCACTAGCAGGTCATCTATTGCACTGGACGAATATACAGGTCTATCTTCATCTCTTTCAAGTGTGTTTCAGGGACGAGAGAACCAGACCACAGTCTTCAATCCACTGCATGAGTGCATGTTCCGGATCTTTAGCCTTGTGTCATAGCACTGGGTTTTGCTGCGCCCAATCTGACACCACAAGTAATAATAATAATCGACATTTGTAAAGCGCGAACGATCACCCGTAAGGGTCTCTAGGCGCTGGGGGCCATCGGGAAGATTAAGCAAGCTATTGCCAAGAGTCACATGGTGCTGGGCTAATCTGCCGCCAGCGTTTCAAGAAGAAACCACAGGACACACAGGCAGAGTGCAGCTACAAAATGCTCAGATGGTGGTGGTAGGAATGGTATCGAATGGGAGTTGAAGATGTGACGTGGATGAGGTTGATAAATTTGGTGCAACAGAAAACATACAATGAGGTGGGCAGAAGTATTAGGTAGATCTTTGCATGTTCTTTGCTTTAGGGCTCTCAACTGTGCAGTTTAAGACCTATGTTTGAGTACTGATTTACATTGCACAGGTTTCAGTCAAGGGAAATATTGTGTTGCGTCTCTGCAGTACACAAAGATTAAAGAAAAAGGCAAGTCAATCGCGTCACAACTGCAAAATGGTGTCACAAGTGAAAAATTGAACACAACCCTCGTATAGTGGGAAGGGTAGGTCCTTACACTGTGCTAACACTTCTCTCAGGCTGTGATAGATCGAGATGAAAAAACTGGTACACACTTCTCTAAGCACTTTCACATTTGTTTGTTTCTCCATCATTATCTACCAAAACAACTTCAGAGTTAACTATTGACTAACTATTAAAACCAGAGATAGTGTATGGTCCTTGAGAAATGCAGACCACTACTTTAATGGCACCACAATCAAATACCTCAATGCTTCAATGGGGTTACAGAGCACACCTTTAAAGCATGTTAGATGTGCATTTTGAGCACACCTTTTCAAAGTTAAGTGTACTGATGTAATACTGTGGATATATGAAGCAGTGGTGTGCGTAACTTGGGGTAGAGGTGAAGTAGGGGAATGGCACAGCTTGATATTATTCGTGAGACAAACCATATGTTTTCAATTCTTTAATTACTAATGTTTGACACAAAATATATTGCACCCTGCCTGGTTGCCTAGGACTGTAAAATCAACAGGTTTACAATATTACATTAAGATTATGTAAAAAGAAAATAGAGCTTTGCAAAATCAGGCATATTTGCAATATACCTTCCATTGTGCTATGCTTTCCATAATAATAGGGTATGTTGAAGATTGATATTTCAAACACTCTTATGTTTCTTATAATTCTAATGCAGAGTGAAGGCCGACTCGAGACAACATACGGCGTTATGGCGTTTCATCACTCGCGTACAGAGCCAGACCTGATGGTCATCTGTGAGCTGTTCAAATTTTGCCAGAAAAATATGAAGATAATTTATGTCTAAATGAAAACCACGCTCGAGGGAAAATGGGTTCACTATATGTCCTTGGTGCTGCTTACTGGGCAAGTTTCAAAGTTCTCACCAGGTAGTAGAGAAGGGGGACAAAGAATAATAAAACCAGTGATTTGCCCCAACAATTTGGTCATGCAGGAGCTGCCAACGCAATGCATTACGGCTTGTTTCAAGGCCAGTTATAGTTGCAAAATACTACATTTTGGTCATTAGACAGTGAAACTGGGAAATAGGGTAACAGGGTACTAATATCTTATCACAGACTTTGACCTGAATTTAAGTTTTCCCAACCAGGGTAACAAACGGGAGCATAGCATTATGCTCCTCCCCAGTCGAGGAAGCATCTCTCAATAATGATATTACCTTTTCCTCTCCTCGCCACCATCCCTTCTCTACCCCCCTCCCTTCTTCCGTCTTTACAATCTCCTAGTTTATCCCCGACTGTCTCTAGTCTCTGCAATTAACTTGCTATAATCCCTACACTTTTGAAACCCGTTTGAAGCCTTCCTCTAAGTGCCAACCAGCCTGCTACCAGCCTCCAAGATAATTACTGATGTCACACTAGAGACAAGGAAGGAAACGAGGAGCTACAGAGAAACTGCACTTCCCTCGGACCAGTCATGGCACTGCAGAATGGCAGATTGGTCCTGCATGTCAGGGTTCTTTGTCTTGAATACTCCATGCTTAGAGAGCAACAAACAAAGGATGTTTCCTGTTTAATAGTTGATAAGGTCTTCAGACTACCCAGAGCTGGTTGTCCGACTGGTGTCTCTCACAATAAAGCAAACACAAGGAAATGATGGACCGAGCGCTGAAACTTATCAGACACTCACCCCCCAGTCACAGATCTGGGTTGAATCCATCATCGTTCTTTAGGTCACTTCACCACCCCAGTTCAGACCCAGCTATATGCAAATCAGTCTTGACCTTGTACCTCATGGGAACAGTCCAGCCCGAATTGCCAAGCCAGGTCTTCCCTGGACCGGAAACAAGGTTACTGGATATACTAAGACGTGGGTCCCTTGCTCACTTTCCCACTGGATTCAAGCGAGCCTGGCTGATGAAGGGTGTTACCCCGAAACCGGTCTCAGGAGGCTTGTTTCCGGTCGAGGGAAGACCTGGCTTGGCAGTTTGGGCTGGACTGTTCCCATGAGGCACAGGGTCAAGACGGGAGAGTGTTTGAAAAGTTTCAGCGCTCTGTCCATCATCTCTTTGCATTTACCTTTGCGCATCTCTCACAACAAGACAACCCTACTTCTAGCAGATTCCAGTGGGCAGAACGTCTACACATCTGGCTCCAACATCCAACATGAAATATAAGGCAGGATACCTCACACGCATCCAGCATTCTGCAGACACACAATGTAGTTGGGAATCACTGAACTCACAACGCCACTCCCTTCCATGCAGCAACGCAAAACATTCAAACAACTCAGATATTCCATATTGTTTTTTTTTTGTTTTTTTTGAAAAACCTTTATTGACATTTCAACCAATAACCAATAACAAGTATGGGCCTACAACCCCCGGGGCCGGCCGGCCGAATAATAAACGTCCACAATAAACAGCAATTTATCTAGTCAATGGCGCTGAAACAAGAAGTTCAGGATGTGGAGAAATATCACGGCCATTTGCACCTGCAGTCCCCTGCCCTAAAACCCAGAAAACACCACGGAAATTGTGGCACACATGAAAACGCAGCGATTAACGACAAAGGAGTTTTACCATGCTGATCCCAGAAAAGAAAGACAAAGAAGAATAAGAGAAGAAAAAAGAGGCCATGGAAAAAAGGAGGTTAAAGACTAAAGGATCCCCTCCCCCAACCCCCCACTCTGCACCTCTGCAGATGAGTACGGCCCTCCCCCCCAGCAGCGTGCCTGTCGCCCCGGAACCAGACCCGAAATATAGAAGAAACAGAGAAAGAGGAGTAGGAAAAGAAACCCCACCAGACGGGGGGGTAGAGAGAATATTAATAAACTGGAGGAGGGCCTTCAAAACATGCCCCCGGCTTCTCCCTCCCGCACAATTTGTTTTCCCCTAAAGCAAACATTAAGCAACACAGAATCGACCAAGTCAAAGAAGAATGGGGAGCATTATGCGCCTAGTACACTGACAGTTATGCCGTGAGAGCACGCAACCCCTGAGCCCGCCCGCCTATTAGATGACTACCTCTGAAGGATCAGCCTTATCCTTGGCCACTCTTTGCGAATCTACCCATGCATACCCATCGACCCAGTGCCATGTCCAATGCTACAAAGAAGAGGAGCGTCCAAAAGAGAACAGGAAGCGACACACACAGGTAGGGTGGAAGTCTCTGATCACCGACACAGTCAGCAGTATGGAGAGTCATCTTTCCCAGTGCTGCCCCAGGATCTGCACCGCACACAAGGTCCAAGAAAGCGAAATCAGCCAGAGCAGGCGACCGTTGCTTGAATGTTGCCTGGGTTGCCGGAGGCCGCGCACGGGACAAGGCCACCACCCCCCTCTCAGGTCCAATACCTCCGGAACAGACCAGACCCACAGCCAGCCGATCACACGTTCAGATACTGTCCGGAGTTTCCAGCTGGTCACTATCCACAGGGGCGGCCACGACACTGTCCTCCTGTGTGCGGTGTAGGAAGTCCCCGTGTACCTGGGGACAGGCAGGGAGCAACTGTTCCAACGCTGATGTCACCCCATCAAGCTTACTCCCCAATACCCAGGCGCCGTGAACCAAGGTGGAATGGAGGGCACCGAGAGCCTCGAGAAGATCACCATACCCCAGCACAGCTCTCGGCGCTTGCACCGCGATGCTCCTCATAGGCGCACACTTCCAATCGTGCTGCGACCCAGTGTACAGGATAGTAGACTTCGTCCTGTCAAGATGGCCGCCGGGTAGGTCCAACCCAGATTGGGACCAGGACTCAGGGACAAGCGCCTCAGGTTCCATGTCACTGGAATCAGGGTTTCGGGGGCGGGCAAAAATATATCCGGCGTGTGGTCACGGGCAACAGTCACCCCCTCCACGGACCTGCGCCCGCGAAAATCCGAGAGCAGTCCGCTAAAATCCGGGCGAGCTACGGGCGACGGCCGGGCGGCTCACCGGCGAAGGCAGAGACAATCACCGGGGAATCTTGGATTAGTCACCTCGGGCATGCACTCGTTCCGCTACGCTTAGTGGTAGGAACGACCGCGGCGAAATGTAGGCTGATATTCACACCGCTCCGGCTAGGCCGATTCCACCCAGTCATCAAAGGCCGCTGTTGTTGAACTGCCGCCCGGCCATGTTGTCCACTCGAGGTCCCGGTTCCAGGGTTGCACAGGCCGCAAACTTCAACTGGACATTTCTCCGGCGATACCGCCGCCAGAAACTTCGGAGTCACACGATCGGTTGCCGCTATCATTCACCAACACGGGCATATAGAGCAGGCTAAGGATCTCATGCAGGATATCTGTGCGGGATGCGGAGGTTCACAGAGCCGGGAGCCTACGCTGCCGTCCCGGTCGCCATCTTGGCTCCTCCCCCCAGATATTCCATATTGTTGAGCACAGCTGTACTCAAAACTCACTAACCATAGCCTCAAACATTCAGATCTTCCAAACGTATACATTATGTGCAAAAATACAGACCATGACATCACGACTCAGAGGTTCCATACATTTGGACCTCGTCAAGCAATGAGCACCCAGACTCTTCTACAAACCATATACCGCTCCATAACATACAGACTGCGTCTCAGGTAAATGCAGCACATTTACCACATCCACCCTTACCGATGACCCACGAAAAGAACAAGAAATAAGACTCTGGACAGTGACCGAAATCTCAGCATGCGAGGGCATACTTAGGTTAGAATGTACTCTATACAAATCTTTATAAAGAAACCATACAAAATGTACAATTAAAGTGCGGTACTACGAAGAAAAGAAGCAATGGTAATTGAAAGAAATAACATCTCCCTGTGGTAAAAACACCAGAGTGCTGAAGGATTCTCCAGGGTTCACCATTTGATGTAAAACATAATTTTGTTTAAAAAGTCGGTAGCTCACGCCTAGCACACGCTGAACAGGATATGTTCCAGAGTCTAGTTCCTGAGCATATGCTTGGTGGAAGGAAGAGAAAGAAAAATACCAATGCTGGGGTATTTCCTCCTCTCTTTACCTCCTGGCCTTAAGTCACTTCTGCTCCCCATACTCCTTGCCTTCTATGTCTCTTGGGCCTTCATGAGTTGTGGGCTTCCCTAGCTTGAGCTGAATATACCGGGCTTACCTGCTCTTCTGATCATTGGGTTCCAGTTCCCCAACCACATCTCTGCAGCGAGCCAGCAGGATGCTGTTTTGAAGTAATGAGGTGAGGGAAAAGAAAATCTAAGGGAAAGGAAAGTTTGAGGACTGCTGTGAACATTTGAAAAACGATGGGCCATGGAGCATGGCAGACTTTTTTTCTGCTGATGTCTGAACATGTTAAAATGCCTATCTGGGCAAGGAGTTGGGAAGGAGAGCACAGATCAATTCACATGGCTAAGGAACAGCTCTCGAAAGGAGCCACATAGGCGTGAAATGTAGCTAATCTGGCCAGCACTAGCTTGGTCTGTGAAGATGCTTTCCGTTTATCATCTATTTCCCCACGTTCCTTTGACTCTCCTCAAAGATATGAAGGATAGGGCGTAACTTTCTGTCTTGGGTTGCTTGCGTTCCAGTTCAAACAGGACAAGGCTTGGCAGTCAGAGCTGAACCCTTCCTAGTGGAGAAGTGCCAAGGCTGATTGGCATCTATCTGGGTCTAATCTGAGGTGGCATGGTGGACAAAAGAAAAATGGGTTGGAAAGCTACCACAAGCGATTGCTAGTGATGAGGAAAATTGGAAGCACTCCCAGCATCAACGTTTGTGTGCTTGATGCAACGCTCTAAGTTGTCATGGGTATGCACAAACGTGGGTCCCGTGCTCATTGCGCCACTGGAGCAAAGTTTCACCCGACTGACAAGCCTCAATCAGGGCGAAGCCACTCTTGGATTGCTATGTTCCAGTTCAGAAAGGACCTAGCTTTGTAGTTTGGGCTGGACTGTTACTTTTGGATCAAGACTAAGACTGATTAGCATATTGCTGTGTCTAATCGGAGGTGGCATGGTGAGCAGAATAACAATGGCTTAGAATGCTACCCGAGTGATTGCCAGTCATTAGACAAATTGCAAGCATTCTTCAGTTCACGTTAACAGACCTCAAATCTAAGGAGTGCTTAATGCAATGATAAACCAGCAGTGTTTAAGATTAGAAGTAAAGTTGATGTTGCAGAGACTTCAGCTTCGCCCCAGTGTAGATTCACATCACCTAGGCTTATGTTTTTAGATGATAGAATCCGCAGATCCGGGATATGTTTCATTGATTCCTCTCCACTTTTTCACTTTACAGTTGTGAGATGATTACGTTTCAGCGCAGTGATCAAAATCCTTTTTGCAACCGCTGTATTTCCACAAATACGTGATGTCCACTAGTTACCAATCACGGTCAGGATCAAATTTCAAACTTAGTTTACTTGCATACAAACCTATTCATTAAAACTACCCATCTTACCACGCAGATCTGTTCTACATTCTGGATGGGATCAGAAGAATACCATTGAAAACTGAGGAATACAAATTCAGGAAGCAGTCACTGGTGCTGCTGCTACCACCACCAACTCCCTTTCCTTCAGTCAGATACTAAATTACCTGTTACTAAATTTACTGATGCCAAATTGCTAAATATGGTATTGCCATTTCTCATCCAGTGCATTATGCATTTGTTAAATGTTTTCCTCCAGTACAGTTTAACGTAATGACATTTGAGTCGTCTGTAAGGTGTCCCAATACTTTGTAAACCAGGAGCTCTATATAATTTTTTTTTATTTTTATTAAATAATGGCATTATTTTTTAGCATGCAACTTGCAGGAGTACTTTTAGTATTGTTCTTGCCTTGGTGGAAGAAGGTGCTATGACTTAGTGAAATAATTACTTAAGTAGAACAAAACCTTTATATGTTAGAGCGTGGAGTCCTTGCTCTCTTTTAGAATAATGCAGGTATTCGATTAGTCAAAACCCTTTTTATCCAGCTTTTCATCCAATACCACCCTAGTCTGAGTTCAGAACTGCCATTTGCAAAGTTCATGCTAGAAGCCTTCGACAAACTCTTCCCTACTAGGTAACAAGTGAATGTCGCTTGCACCCAATGTCCTGAACTGGACAAGTGAATCCATGATCAAACAAATATTCCGAGAAGTCATGACGTATCCATACCCTTCAACTCCAAATACAGGGAATATAGATTTTGAACGGGGATGAATGTTAAAGAAACTACCCTATGGTCAAACAGCCCAGCCTATTTACCCTGTGAGCTATATATAGATGGCCTGATACCTACAAGAGATTAATGCGCAAACAACTTCTTGCTAGACTGACATTAAGTCTTTAGAGTTACCCAACTTTAACACTGGGCAAAACAGGCACTATTCAGGGAGGGAGGCTGCAGCTATCCAACAAAAGTGGTGGCTATATTTAAAGACGCAAACATGTCACAAGCCATATCCCGCATGTACAGAGCATTGAAACCCAACCTACAATTACAGACATTTCATTATATAATTAAAAGGTCTAAATAATTAGGCAAGGCAGTAACAAAGCAGCTGGATGATGATTTGGCAAAGGGCTGCTAAATTCTCCATTTGTGCAAAATACAAAAGAAAAGGCCTTAAAGGCAATGTTAAGATGGTACATGATCAGAGTCAGATGAAAGAGTCTAAAAGGTGGGACAGAGGGATGATGGAGAGGATGCAGAATCACATGCGTAGGGAATGTGAAGTTATAAAGGGGTTTTGGAGGAAAGTAGCAGCCAAAATATGAGAAAACTAAAGTCAACTTGAACACTAACCCACTGTTATTATTGTTGGAAGAAAGGGACAAAGTGGGATTGTATCTGCTCAATACAGCAACAGATAAACTCATTACACTAATGGCGATAGCTTCCAGGCTTACCATCGCACACAATTTGAAGGCTCCTGACGTCCCCAACAAACGGATGAAGGACCAAAATGTGTAATCTTTTCACAATGGAAAAATTGACTGCAACACTGGGGAACAAATAGGTCTTAATTCCCGAAAAGATGGGATCCTTTTCATAAGCATGTGAAGAGGCAAAGGAATGAGCACTGAGCAGGCTCCCATGATGGACTTGACTTGATTCTTTAGCATGCATTTGTCTTCAGATCACAATACTAATGTACTTATAATTTTACATTTAACTACCTTAATTAGTCATGTAGACATACTAAATCAATAACCAAAGTATGTTTAATGGACGAACTGCAAAGGACGGGTGGCGGGAGTGTGAACAAGGATTTGGGGATTATTGTTGGATTGATACTGTCATTTGAGATTTGACCTGGAAAATATGGTGAATCATTTTATTGTTCTGAGACTTCTGTATGAAACATTATGATGTCATTATACTGAAATAATTTTTTTAAAGAAGTGCACGTACCTATGGATTAACATCTGGTCGCTCTTGGACTTAAAAAATTGAATACGTTGTCAAAAATACTCTGCTGATCCACAGGTCCTCAATCATTTCCCACCGGCCACAAAACTCACTTTCCAAATGAAAGTCAGTGAGAAAAGAGTACCCACACAACTTAAAAGTCCCATCTTTCTAATAATGTGCTGCAGGATTTACACTCCGGCGTTAGATCTGGCTGTGGAGCAGAGACAGGTATGCTCTGGGTACTTGATGATGCACTCCATGACACTGACAATAAAAACTCTTCCCTTCTCATACTTCCAAGAACTGTAAGCCATCCTCAACATGGTCAACCACAAAATCCTGCTCTATAAAATAGGGAAACATATGTGCCAAAGGGGCCAGCTCTCTTAATACTTGACGGATCTGAAAGAGCAGATTAACTTTGGTATTCCACACTATCTAGGTGCCAATGCTGCATCATTTGTAGGATATTATACTTCGTGCCTTTAGAGAATATTTATGATTGGCTATCCTTGCATCACCGAAGCTTAATCCTCCAAAAAATTGAATTATTCATCATCTCCCCTCCCCATGCCAGAATAACCCCTAATCTTGGGTAAACTCCTTTTCAACCCATAATAAAAACTAATCCATTGAGTGCACAAACTCATTGTGTTTTACCATATGCTGCAGACAAAAACATGGTCAGAAAACACAGTTCCACTTAAAGTTACTTCAAGGAATTACATCTTACAAGACCTCAAAGCAAGAGTTCAGTAATTAGTGTGGGTCAGACTAGATTTTGGAAAGTCCACCTCACCTCTCTACAGGCCATTCTCCAAGCTACAGTCAAAGTAGTCCATTTTGGATCACATAACTCATATGCTAGCCATGATTCGATCGCTACCCACTGATGACAGTCACGTAGACCGAATAGCTTTCACTTTCTGCAGAGTAAAATACTAACTAACCAAACTATTTTGCACAGAAACGAAAATTTTCAGGCGGACCGTGAAATTCTGAGACCTACGCTTGGAACTCCTGGGTTAAGAACAGCTCTTAGTGACTGACATTTTTGGCTGTTTTTAATTAAAGTCTGAAATGCCCTTCTTCCTGAACTACACACACACACCTCATGTTGTTTTCAATAATAACTAAACATCTCGTTCTCGACAGTCATGTGACAAAGGGAAGTACTATGTGGCCCAATTTTCTATAATTTTCCATTTTGCAGCTCTTTGAAAATCCTTGAGTTTCTCAATACTACACTTTTTTTCTCCTAGGTAATTCCAAAAACTGAAAATCATACATCATTTATCCTTTCAAATGTCTATTGGAAATATTTAAATATGTGTGTTCATTACTACCTAACTAACTTAACAAATTTCTACCACAAAACCCCCTACATCAAACTTTTTTAAATTGCATCTCCCGGTTGTTTTCTCCATAAGTAGGTTTAACTCCCTCCATTAAATATTTTAGCATTCAAGTACTGTGTCCTCCTTTTCTTCTGGAAATCTTAAATTTCATCAAATGCCCAAAATTCCAATAGTGCAGCAATATAATCTTGGCTTTAGACCCTCTCTGCCTTAGTTTGTACACTACAATACGGCAAAGTAATAAAATTAGGCGGGCCTGTCGGACAAAGTGAGGAATGTATTTATGTACCTCTGGGAGTTCCAATTTGCCTTATGTTAATTCGGCAGTCCGAGATGTTCATGGTTTCAACTTGAGATTCAGAAAGTTGCCTTCTCCGGTTGATGCTTGGAGGAGAAGTAGCAGACTCAGAGTTATTTCGTGATCTGGTCCAAGCACTCTTGTCATCACCTGAAACCAAAGCAGATATTCAAGGAAATTTATCACCTGTACTTTTTGGTTAGATATTCAGCAATATATACATATATTTATGGTTATGGCACACTTTCCATTGAAATGGAATTTTCTTTTTTATTTGCTTATAACTTTGTCCCCCCATCAACAGATCTGCACCAAACCTGGGCTCGTTTAGCGTAATCAACTAAGGTCTGGCATGTCAAATTCTACGTAGTTCCATGAAGAGTTTAAAAAAGAAAAATAGGTTCTTTCCATTTTATCTTCCAGTGGAAAGTTTGCTCGGACCTACAGCCAAAATCACGGACCAAAATGACAGCAAAAATGGCATAAAAGCAGAACTTTACTCAGACACCATGCTTTTGGTTTGGTGTACATCTTTTCAGCAATGTTTAAGATATTACCATTTACAAAAAAGGTGCAGGGTGGGCTTGAAAAATTAATGCTTTTCTACATCCTTTCAGTTCAAAAGCCATTTGTGGATTTCTTATAACTATGTCACTGTTTAAAGAATATGCTTGAAAGTTGGCAGGCACTTGCTATGTTAAGATTACTCTTGGTATTTTCAAATGCATGCAGATCCGTGCTTTGGGGGTAGCTAAAAGAGGGGTCTTGGGAAACAAGTGTCTGTTTGCTAATTAGTATGGCACTGTGTGACAAATCTGTACAACATTTGGCAGAAGCTTGGAAGTACTGATTTTCAGTTGGCATGTCAAGATCTGTGCTAATCCCTCAAGGGATAAGGGGGAAGGTTAAAGGAGGGGGGTCCATACTATTTAAATTTGCTTACAATTGCCGTGCTGTCAGAGGACACTGCATCAAATGTGGCAGGCAGGTAGTAATTCATACCCAGGCCGTGCAGAAATATTTTGGGTGGAGCAATAATGGGGGAGGGGGGGGGGGGGTGTGGAGGTGTCTAAACACTTTAGATTAACTAATGTTGATATCATTCGATAAATCTGCACTAAATGTGGAAGCAGAGTAACGCGTTTAACCTGCTCTTGCTTTTCGTAGTTCCATGCAGGTACTCGGAGGGTGGGGCAGATTTCTAGAGGGGAATTGTCAAAGAAGCGTTCTTCTGCTAGCAAATGTGTCACCATAGGATAGACCTGCACACAATCTGACAGACATTTATAAGGTTTCGTTTTCGGAGCACATCAGTCAAACGTGGGAAATGGTGGCAGGGGCAGTAGTTTTATTCAGTAATAACTTTGGTGCAGTTTGACGAATCTGCATGGTGGTATTTGGTGGTTAGTAAATTAGGTCCAGTGCAAAGCCGAGCAGTCCCTTCTACCAACCCCCGTTGTGCATAGCCGAAGCAGGTTGGGCACAAACAAGGCCTGGCCAAAAGCCATGCGCAGAGCAGAATGGGTACACGACAAAGCACATGCAGTAAGTACACCATAGAACCCATTAATTTCACAGGAAAACAAACATAGCTAAAGGTCAGTAATGATTCCGACCATAACTGGCAAATGTCAGGGCCTTTTCAGTTTTAAGTTCGCCGAACCCTTATAAATTGACCAGAACTCTGTATTTTCAGTGAAATATATACACACAGTGT
Organism: Triturus cristatus; assembly: GCF_964204655.1. NCBI lineage: Eukaryota > Metazoa > Chordata > Amphibia > Caudata > Salamandridae > Triturus > Triturus cristatus. The sequence goes on from NC_140594.1 coordinate 1,125,233,209, forward strand.
GTGTGCGCACACACGCACTATAAACATACTTCAAGAAATACATTCCTCAAACGGATTAACTCACCAGAGTGTACATCTAAACTCTAAATTCCCACTACAACATCTCGGCTTCTGCCTTCCTCAGAGAGTAGAAGATAGCTTTTCTCTGTGACTGCTCAGCTGACAGGGCTGGATTTTCAAAAAGCATCAACGAACATTCCACGTGGAATGTAGAATCCATGCCGTCTTCCCATCTTGTGTGATGTGGTCATCTGCGATTGTCACTAATGATCAGCCCACCTTGATGCAATGATTTCAACCAGCAAATGCAAATGTTTTCTCTGAAGCACAGTGGCCTTTATTTGATGTACCTTGCAGAATCAGAGCTGTGACTCCCTGCATTTGTTAGACCTGGTTTGATTACAGTTCTCACAGTAAGTGCTCTGAATTACATTTTGAATTGCTTATGTACGAAGGAGGTTATGAACACTTACTGCGAGAGCTGAAATCAAACAAGCTGTAACGAATAAAGAGGTTCAAAAGGGCGTATCACACATGAACAGGTTTTAGAAAGATGATAAATCACAACTTCTGTAACACGAAGCACTAAAGGAAGTGGACCTTTTTCTCTCTGATCAACTAGTGTCATTTACGCCACAAATGGCCGTGACAAGACTGCAAACACAACAATATGCTGGCTAAACAGTACATTCATCTGCCCGTGCTGCTGGAATCAGAATTCAGCCAGAAATAATAAGAAACTTCAATAGTCTGAAGCCAATCATGTTCACCCTGCTGACAAGATGCTGTCAGACATGAAGATTTTCCTTACAGAGCATGCCATCAGGAAAGAACTACTGGACACCAGAGAAAAGTTCCGGATTCACGGTTAGAAATCCTTGTGCAAAGGTGGGCCCAGCATTAGTAACAATACCACGTGATCAATGCGTATCTGAACAAACCTCAGAACGAAACTGATTGGACATTCATAATGGAATATTCATTGATCATCAAGTTTTGGACTCATTTGTTGCCAGGCTCATATCATTTCTGGTTTACGTTAAAAAATGATGTAAACAGAGTGAGCTGGTTGTATGCAATGCATGGTTTGTCTTTTTCATCAGAAGAGCGCATTTAGAGGTCAGCAACTGCCAGCTGCATTGTTATAAATAGGTCATCTGATAGTTCTAACATACAAGTTTTAGAAATGAATTTAAATTTCTAGCACTATTGATTTAATATTTGCATCCGAACAAAGTTTGGGACAAATTAGCAGTTCTAGTTCAGTGTTAAGTCAAGTTAGTGACTACAACTTTACTACAATTGTTGTAGATTTACAGAGATTAAGCAAGCTGGGGTGTAATTCCCCGAACCACATAGCTTACTAAAAGAATCAATCGACTTTGATGGAATCTGATCAATCGTCTTAGGTTACTCAGCAGGTTATTGCGAGCTCCATGCGTGATATTCTATCTTGTTTGGATAAGCCAGCTGAGAGCCGAAATAATCACAGATGCCTTTAACTCAATTACAGCTACCAACCTAAGTCGGAAACTTCAATCTGCCTTCAGATGCTCCCTGCGGAACCCAGAGGAAGTTATTACCTTCACAGCAGCCAATAAAAAGGCCATCACTGAACGCTAGCTCTAGCATACAAGCAAAGCTTGGGAGCATCTACTAAATGCTTCTCATAACAAGGATCCGGCTGCCTTCTGGAAGGTAAATATGCGAATTACTCAGCAGATTTTACTCAAATTCAGGCTAGATGCACTTATAGCAGCTCCATCTTGGATTCTGCAACTTAACTGCATTAAAAAAGCCCAATTGTCACCGATATACTTTTCATACTGCTAATTTCTCTTAATACTAGTCTGCTCTTTGGGCACACAGAGAGAGTTCTTGTGCTTAAACGCTCAAGTCTCTTCGATAGGGTGCCTAAGGAGATTTGTAAACACAAAACTGATCTGTGGGCACAGTCGATACTTAGGGTCTTATTACGACTTTCGCGGTCCTCCTCCATCACCTCCACCACTCCGTACACAGGAAGATCACCAAGGCCATGGTGCACCTGCCTGCCGGATTAGGACTTAAATCCAGGTCGGGCAGGCGGTGCTACAGTGGAGGTCTCACGGTGGTGGTCTGTTAGGCTCATAGGAGAGCCTAACATGCAGAACACCACTGTGACAGCGCCTGCAGCACGTTCCTGCACGGTGTGGCATGCACCATGTCGTGCATGCCATACTGTGTAGGAACAGGGGTGCAATTCCAGAGGGGCACAACATGTTCCCCCTGCATGCACCCCCCGGCCCAGGAGCAGCAGGGGGCCCTTAGTTGCCTCTCTGCCACCCTTTTCATGGCGGGCTCACCACCATAAAATGGACGGTGGACAGGCAACTCATAATATGCTCGGAGGTGCTGCTGCAGCAGCAGCCAGCATATTATAGCACCTGACCGCTGCACCACCGTTACAGGATCCCGGATTGCCGGCAGACGCGACGGTCCTATGGCGGTCCGACCGCCACAATCAGAATACTGTGGGTGGGCCCGCAGTGTGGTGGTGGTCGCCACCACGAATACGACGGTTCTGTGGACCGCTGTACTTGTAATAAGGCTCTTAATGATGCAAGTAGCTCTGCTACCCTGGTGTCCTTGTCAAAATCCATAATTGCCCCAACTAGAATGGCAGCAGAGGAGATCCAAGATGCTACCATCCAATATCCCTCATTGATTCTATAGGCAAGGTAGAAAGCAGGCTAGAGCTGGATAGAATCCAAGATTGGTCACAGCGAAAGGGGATTCTAGCTGACACCCACGATAGCTCCAGAGCCACTCTGGGTACAGTGGAACAGTGCCATAATTTGCACTTTCTCGCCCTCAAATGTGTCTGCCCTTGGTGGATCCATATATCTGGTTTTCTTCGATCTTAACTCAATCGTGGACAGTGTCAGTAGATCAAAACTGGTCCATCTTGTCACTCATGCTTATCATGGGGGCCACAGTGGTTTGCTGCAAGCAACCAACATCTCATGCTGCCAACCACCAGCTGCACAAGCAGTTTTTGTAAGTTAAACCCAACTCCCGCATCTCACCTTCTGTGCAAATCAATCAAATGATGCACAAGTTATTGAAAGTGTATTGCATTTTTTTGTTTTACCACCCCGCACCTTTATCCACGCTGTCAGAGCTGCAGGAAACATGGTATCCCTGCCCTGGGCTTAACTCGACAAATGAATAGAAATAAAAATAAGTACACTCCTGACCAGTTTTGTGCTACTTGTCAAACGATGTCAGTTATTATCAAGTGAACACTTTTTGACCCCCGTCTCCGCTTAATCATTCCCTCTTGATGGATCTGCATGAAAATCAACATAACAGAAGTTAAACATGCCAGATTTTGTGAAGATTGTTGAAACACCACCACCATTATGAGCAAATAATAGATTTTGTGCCCACACCCAAGTCCCCCATTTCATCTCATTGACACCAGACATTCCTGTACTGGGCTTGCCTTGCTGACAGTCTGAAACATGTCGTACAATTCATTTGACAGCACCCAACTTAGCAGCCTATTAACACATTTTGGACTCCTCTTTAGCTGTGCCCCGACGTGACAGTGTTGCACTTAGTTCAAAGAATGAGAAGTAAGCTAAACAAGTGTCTGCAAAGTTTCATGCAAATCTGTGAAACTGCACCAAAGAAATGAGAAAATCTGGGGACTAATAACCCCGCAGGGCTCGTACGGGGCACGCCTTGACTTGTGTGCTACACGGGGGGTGGAACTGTGGCTGGCCACTGTCCTTTATCAATAGTTATTAGACTAAATGCATACTCCACATACAAAAAGATCTGGGACATTGACTATGTTGGATAAGTCATCTTGTAGAAACCAGCGTCATTATCTTGATAAGAAACACTCTGTACCTTGTTTTAGTGTTGGGTTATGTTGTTTGTTATCTACGATCAACTCTGACGGAATTGAGAATATGTACCTTAACAGATGCTGACATGTATTGTTATACATTACAAATCTCAATAAAGAAAAGTAAAAACAATTTTTTTTTAAAGAAATTAGAAAATCAGTGATTTTTTAACACCATCTCACATTTTGCATTCCGCCCCGGTTCGATGTTGGATCTGTATAAAAACAGAGATTCCAGCATTGAGTTTAACTTGCTAAAAGCCTGCCAAATTTGGTGGAGGCTCATTAAACAATACCTAAATTAGTCAAACTTATTGCCTTTTACCGTTGGTCCCCTCAACAGAGGGGCACAAAACTTGCCAAACCCATAAAATACTTAACATGCAAAATTTTCTGCCAAATTTCAAGTGGTTTCATCAACGGACGCCCCTATTATTAGCAAAAGAGCAGCTTTTTCATTCAAATACATTTTGTTTTATGCAGTACCGGATATGTCGAGCCAAACAGGCCTGTAAAACATCCCAAAACATAATTATTTCCTAAAAACCTTTTATTTAAGTACAAGGCAATATTCACGATGCAGGGGTATATACAAATTACAATTAGATCAACATGTTTCATAATGCAAAAAAGAACAGCGCATTTGAGTTGGCTTACAGCAAATGAACAACGTTTTGGCCTTCCTTTTAACTGCAACATCCCTGAGGGAGTTTCACATATTTAAAAATACCAAGATAACCCTCTAATGTAACCCTTAATAGCCTAGCCAAAACCTTTTTCAAACGTTACTATGTCAAAAAATACTGAACTGATCTACACCAAACTAATCAAAGGTAGTTCTCTAAAGAAAATTCTACTTCTAAGCCAAGTTTGGTGCAGTTCCACATGGCATTGTTTTGCTGTAATTTTTAAGCCCAACTTTACTTATTTACCAACTGGAGAGACGAGTACGAAATTTGACATCAGGAAACTAACCTAGATTTACCAATTTTGTTGAATGTTTCGAGCAACCTCTTTAAGCGACACTCCGATCGAAATATAACTTCAGTCACTATTGCCAACTCTTTTACATATATTTATACCACAGCAATTAATTGGGGCCAAACAGCCCATTATTTGGAACATGCTTACTAATAAACCCAGATTAACTCATTTAGAACTACACTAAAAAGGTGAAATCCCAATGTTGTTATAACAGTACAGTTCAAGTGATGCATGAAAACACTGCTTAAGGCACAAACTGGGGGCCTAAGTGATCCGGGTGGGGCACCAGGCTCTGGCCAAAAGCAGCATTATGCTGATAACAGTCCTTTGTTTTAAGTGGAAAATAATGAGCAGCAGTAAGCCGCTCTGTAACGAACCATCAATAATCTTTTGGCATTTATATCTTGGCTGGGATGTGTCGAAAGGAAAGGGACTTCAAATACTCTTCAAAACCCCCACCCCCATTTCTAATAATCACACTGTGGATACTTTTACATGTTATTAAGGCCTGCCTGACCAGAAGAGTATGTTTGTCAATCGTGTATTGGATTGCATTTCTAAAATGGTAACAGAACTTACCTGCAATGTTTAAATAAGTCTAGACATATTTTAACACTGCCCGTTTAACAGAATTGTGAAGTCTGGGAGGGCCCCAGGTGATTTTATTTTCCAAATACGGGAGGGGGGGGGGGGGGGGGGGGTTGGGAGCGCAGCATTAATAAGCTTGAAGACCACTGGCTTGAGTTCACCTCAAGTCGCTCTAGAATCACATTACTGAAGTAAACATACTCACCAGACCTAGTTATTGCGATTTTACCTCAATACAGGGATTTTACCAGCTGTGGTAGGATTAATAACTTTGTATATCACTTGGCTATTCTGTTTTAGGTTTAAACTTATAATAACTGATAAAAATCCATCAGAAGGAAAATAGACCTCATCAGGGTAAACCTATAAAAACCGATAAACACCCACACAACCTCAAACTAAAATGCCATTCAAAGGAAAGAGAGAGAATGAGTAATTCATATCTCCTTCACAGTATAACTTTCTTATACAAGGTAGCAGCAAGGAAGACTAATTAGATTATTTGGCCTTTGTTTGGTTGTTTAGGGATGTAATTACAATATAGCGGCTTTTTCCTTTTAGCTCCTCCAGTTTTCGATGCTTGGATTAAAGGTGCAGGGTTTAGATCTATGTTTTAGGTCCAATTTAATTAATTTATACACTGTAGATAATCTGGGAATAATAAAAGCATATTTGAACTTTTGGAAGTGTTTAATTCTTTACTTGACCTACAGACACGGAACGGGTAAAACACTTCGACACATAAACCACCCTCCTCCATCGCCTTTCTAACAAGTCAGTATTGATAGCATGTCAACTGCAAAAATACCCTAGGCTTTAAACATTCAATGCAAGGTGTAGCGACATTTACCTGTGAAAAGAGTGTTGTCACCATATGGGAAAGTGGTGACGACATTATACGAGACTTTCTACATACCAACAAAATTCATAGCTGCAAGGTGTACTATAGTTATGTGTGATACTTTCAGCTAATCCTTGCTTTTTACACAACAGCACTTTACTGTTTGGGTTTATGAGTCCATAGTTACAATGTTAACAGCAAACATCCTAGAATAGGATTTGTTTGTTTCTTAAAAGGCGAGGACTGACCTAAAGTGAGACAATTGCCATGGGGACACTTGGTAGCAATGAAGTTCTACACAACATCAGCACCATCTTAAAGAAGTGAGGCAAGAGTTAAGAAATCCATTGGCAAGCATGCTTAAAAAGCGCCATGTTTTGGGTGCCTAAGAATGCAGAGCTACAAATGAATCTGGTGTAATTCAAAGTTGTAAAATATCACAAAGTACTAAGGAGTTGGTAGGGTTGATCTCCCTTATAATGCCATATATTCAGAAAGGAGTAGGGGGAATGAGCCTCCACCATTTCTAGGAATTTGTTTATTAAAACATTTGAATATAGCACTCTTACGTTTTAATCCATTATGTAAACCAGAGAGAGGGTAAGGAGATGTGTGTGTTGAACGCAATACAGAAAGTTTCTATGCTTAAAACAGTCTAACATATGCCCATTGCACACACGGTCACCGGGAAGACACTATATTGGCATACATCGCATACTCTGCATTACTTCTCCTTTAAATTAAATGAGTGCTTTATAGCAACCTCTGCAAAACAACAAGATTTGAAAACATTGGAAAACAATAGTTTTGGTCTAGTTTGGGGATTGGGCAGCAGAATAAACACTGATCAGTAATTAATGTCAAAAGGTTTGGAAAACACTGAGAACACCACTGAAATACATACAAAATTAACACTGAAAACAGTACTATACAGGAACAATAATGCACAGCATAAGTCACATATGCAGATAGGCATCAAGTATTGTTAACTATTGCCATTGTTGAGGAACAGGGTGGCATGACGACACACTCGAGGTTTCACCTCTTGTGCATAAAATCTCTTCCCGACACTCAACAATGGTAATAATAGCAGGTTACACTCAATGCACTATAATAATATATACATCAATGAAAACATAAGTTCAAGATTAGTCAAGTGAACACAAACCAGTAAAAGACCTGAAATGCGTAATTTATAGCAAACAACGCATACTATACCTCATGCTACCCGTCATGTTTTCCCTATGGGACGAATCATATTGAGGTGGGGATGATGGTGTCCATTGCATAACAAATAAAAGCAAATTTCAAGCCTTTTTCAGGTTTGCGCTCACTCATAATGCCTTTAATTGGGTTTTATAGTGAATTTGTTGAGTTCTTCACAATGTACTGCATTTACCGGAGAGGATTCTATTGTGCACCGCAGACAGACTTCATATTGCAACCTGGTTGACACATCACACTTTATTGCTCTAAACAACTACCCAGAGAAATTCTCTCCCAAAGTCAAGAAAAGTCAAAAGATTCCTGCGCCTGAAGTCAAGATGCAGAACATTTGAAGATATCCACAGTTCAAACACACCAAAACCAGGATACAGAGGGTTTAAACTAAAACCCTGTGATGGTCATTACCGAGAACAAACAACTTGGGTAGAGGAAACCAAGCAACAAGGACAATACAAAAGAACTTACCCTCACTAAGGTATCACCAGGCACTCCGTATCTTAAAGTAAGCATTGAAATACCCAACAACCAAGCAGCAGGACACCCGATCATCCGATTCTAACCCACAACCTGGATGCTTACCCCCAGACTAGAACTGCCAAATGAAGAACCACAACATGGTTTCTTGCTCTACCCACATTAGAGAATACAGAAGAATACATCTGCCACCAGCAAGAGGTCAATCACAGTCGCACTTCGATCAGGTGATCAATGACATCGGTCATGGGTTCGGGTGAAGTCCACAATAACCTAACCCCCACTGTGAAACCACACAGAAAGAACCTTCAACACAACTTCTTTGACAAATTATTTATAAATATCAAATAAAGAAAACATAGCCATAAGATCATCACAGTCTTCTAAATGAATGAAATGCACCACTGCCTTGTATAATTCAGTTACAATAATAAAGAGCATGGGTGCAGTACATATATCAGTAGATGAGAACCCCCAAAACTGAACAAGCAAAATATAAATCAAATAAAGCCAAATACAATCTATAATGAGTAGCAAACAGACAATAATTAACTCAGTAACTGGGATAAAAGCAATGTGACCCGATGGAAACAAAGTAAAACCTAATGTCAACTATTGAAGCATTCAGCAGAGCTTCATAGAGCACCCGAGGTGCCCACTTAGAAGAAACTGAAGTAGAGCAGGGGCCTCCGACCTTTCCTAAACTGGCAGCTGCTTCAGCTCATTGACGCTACTTTGATATGCTGCCTATTACAGGGATTTGTTAATGATACATAAAGACTGTGTAAATCAAACACCACCATTTGATTACCCCGGCCCTGCTCCAAAGAGCATTATGCATTAATGGCACAAGAGCTGTATCTTATAACTTACATGTGGATTCCAAAAGGATCACTTTTGTCCTTTCGCTTGTTTGGGTGGTCTTGTTGTAAATTGAAACAACGATGTGATTAAGCATTTACTAAAGACATTCATTCCTTTTCATAGATCGTGTTTTCTCTGTTATGTTGACCGAAGCTTGGACTCCATTTTGTATTGTCATGCCTCCACGTGTTCCTCACGAGAAGAGTCCAACCTCTGTGTTAGTTGCTCTCGTAATCTGCCTAGTAACAGTCTATAAATAGCTCCTTTGTCCATCTGGCGCATGCCCAGACTTGACCACATCTGTTATCAGTTAGCCTTGCTTGACCATGTTTTCGCGGGCTCAAGGAGTGCGTTAGCTCCGCCCACATATTGATTCAGTATCGAAAATGACCATAAATGGTAATGTTCTTCGTCTTCATGTTGTATCCACCCACTTATGGGCCCCTCTACTGTGTATAAAAGGGGACCATGTATGAATGTTCTTTGTGCTACTCTATGCAATACTGAAGAGTGTTGTGTGGATTGTAGGACCACCCTTAAGGGTTAATAAATGCTGTCTTTGTACTTTGCAGTTTCCGTGCCAACTTCCTTATAGATTCCACTACAGGAGAGCGAACCCTTGTGTCCTGCGGGCCTAGCTGGGGCCTGTATTCATCAATTGGCGCCCGTCACGTGGGGCTCATCGGCGACTCGGATGCTCGAAGGATTGGTCGCGACGAAGGTGAGGAATTGGGCCGGGGACGTGATCACTGCCAGCGGCGTCTTAGCCCTGGCATCCCAAGGTTTTTCTTCCTTCCCTTCCGAGCTGACCGTCTGGGTGGCGCCGGTCCTCGACTGAGACCTCTTCTGTCGGTCTTGCCGTGAAAGCCGTTTGGGCGATTGTGGAGCTTGGCAGTTGGAATCTGGACTCTTGATTGGTAAGAACCGGTGTACGGTACTTGCTCCGAGTTTTGAAGCCTGATCTGGCTATTTGAGTTTGATTTGTGATGACTAGTCATATTTTGGATTTGTCTTTGTGAATATATATGCGTTGCAACACATATAGGCAGGTAATGTGGAGAGATTTCTCCAGAGCTGTGTAACTTTGAACGGCGCAACGATTAAGTGCCATTTTTTTTATAATATTGCATATTTTGCATTATTTCTGAGCATGCCTGCTTTTAGCGCACTCCGTAAGTGGTGCTGCTGTTTTGGAAACCGGTTGAACCTCGAGGAATCTGCTCCAGCTCCCCCAGAGGGGACGCCTAATAGGGATATGTACGTGAAGCATGGTCTTTCTTCCATAATGTACAGCACAGTATGGAGGAAATATACGAAAAAAGATCCTGAGTTGCGATGGCCTTTGTATGGATCGTTTGATATACGCAAGATTGAGTATGTGGAACAGTGTATGTGTAAGCGGCGCGCTCGTCAGGATATGTTTGTTTGAGTGTGTGCGGTTGTGGGTGAAGGAGGTGCGTGAGCGAGAGAAGCGTGAGAAAGCGCTGTTTGATAAAGAACAACGGAAGAATGATCATGTGCGAGCACAGGAAGCGAAGCGTCGGGAGGACAGAGAACAGACGGAGAGACAAGAGAAAGAGCGTAGGCTACAAGTTTCGGGTCAATACGTTGTTCGGCAGCCACTTTATCCTGTCCTTAATAATCTTGATGATGATTTTTCTTTACTAGATCGCCCTCCGCCCCCTTATGTCGGCGCATCTGCTCCGAGGCCGCAAGATTCTGGCCCGGGTCCGGGTAAGGTAGATACGCGGTCCATGCTATCAGCTGACCAAATGGCTGAGCTTCGGCAAGTTTCCTTCCGTGCACTTAACGGCAAGATATCTATAGAGGATTTATTTCATACCTGGGGGTCGTGGCAGGAGAGAGATAAATTGTATTTTCTGAGTCATTTCGCGGATGAAGTGATTGATGCTTTCCGGAAACGTTCTGGTGTTTTTGAGCCCGACGAAGTATCGTCGGATGCTAAAGCATTGCGTAATGGTGTTTCTTTTTCTAAGGCTCCAGATACGGCTCGGCGGCTGTTCGCCTTGCGGGACGAGGTGCTGGTCTATAAGGAGAAAGCGCGCCAGCGAGCAGGGAAGGAGACGCAGTCGGATTCGTGCATTGCAGAGGGCCACTCATCCACCTCCCAGTCAGATAAGGATGACATAGTGCATGTTAAACCAATGCGAGAGGCAGCGCCTTTGTATGTTCCTCCTAAAGGAGCAGGGACTAGCTCAGACATTACCTCCGCCGATGCTAAGGGATATTTCGTGTATAATTGGGTTTACACTCCGTGGCATAGGGCTGATGTTATGGCATTGAAGAACGCGCTGCCCGACCCACGCAAGAATCCAGCGGCCTTCTATGAAGAAGTCGAGGGGGCCTTGAATTCTTGCGTTATGACTTTAGCAGATATAGACCTGTTCTTTGGCCTTATTCTACCACCGGATATGTGGCGATCTGTACGAAAGGTAGATGATATAGTTGCCTTTAAGGCCCGGTGGTCTGACCTTGAGGATGAGGATAGGGAGCGGAAGCCCGCGCAGAAACCGCCCCAGAGTATTTTAGATCTCCCTGCTGCTATTGTGACTAAGTTGAAGACAATTATCCCCCCTAAAAAGATTGACTGGAATATGTTAGCTGCATGTAAACAGAAAGTTGACGAGTCAGTTGCGGACTTCTTTACGCGCTTTGAGGAGACGTTTCATGATTTTAGCGGACAGTCGCTTACCGACGATACGGGGCGCCACCTTTTTGCGGATAAATATGTAGCTAATCTGCTGCCGGCAGTTGCGGCCCGTCTAAAAGCGAGTGAAAGTTCTTGGTCCTCCGCTACGCCGACGGCCCTCCTGACTATCGCTCAGTATTATGAGCGTCAGGAGCAAGAAGCAAAGGGCCAGGAGGAAAAGAAATCGAAAGATTTGAAAACAAAGGTGATGTTGGCGCAAGTCTATGGCCCGCCTCGACGGGGTAGTAGTAGAGGCAGGGGAGGATCTTATGGTCCTCCCTCGGGCCGGTCTGATTTGAATAGGAATCAATGTGCGTATTGTAAGCAATCGGGTCATTGGGCTAGGGACTGCCCGGTGTTGCATGCATCGCGCCAGGGGCACACCCACGGTGGCCCGCGAGGTAGAGGGGGTTTCTCGCACTTTCGAGGGAATTCTAACGAACAGGCTCGTCTTGAGTCTGCTGGGCAGCACCGAGATAGATCAAATGTTTTCGATCGCCAGCATCAGTATCAAGCGTCAGGAGTTGACCGGTCGGGGTACCATGGCTCTCAGCATGCATAGGATTGCGTTGGATGGGGGTTAGAATCAGTTGAGGTGCCGGTCGATCAGAAGGGCCCTTATGTATCGGCTGAGGTTTTGGGCTCTACTGATCAGTTCCTAGTGGATACTGGAGCGACGCGTAGTGCGCTATCTAAGCAATTGGTTCCGGGGGCTCCCCCATCCGGCTTAATGGTTACATCGGTAGGGTTTGATGGTACACTCTCCCGAAGCCCTCTTTCACAGCCCCTCATGTTTAAGGTTGATTCTTTTTCTGCACCCTGTCCGTTTCTGCTTGCCCCGTACACACCGGACAATATTATGGGTCTTGATATGTTAAAGCACTTTAGGGCTACTATCCGCTGCTCCCCTGCTGGTGTGCGAGTAATATTGAATGACAATTACCCCCGATCTGAACGGATGTGTACGATGTCAGAGGATGCGCTGTTAGCTACCCTCCCTCATGCTTTGTGGGCAACTTCGGATACTGATGTAGGACAAATGGTGATTCCACCGGTCCACATTAGCGTCCAGGAGGGGGCGGTGTTACCACGCCTCCCACAGTACCGTATTTCCCAGGAGGGTGAGGAGGCTCTCATACAGATAGTGCAGGATTTGATAACGGTTGGGGTAGTTGAGGAAGTCCCCTACAACATTTGTAACAGTCCGATTCTTCCCATATTGAAAAAGGATACGGATGCCAGAGTTTATCGGTTTATAATTGATTTGAGAGAAGTGAACAAGATCGTGATACCTCAATACCCAGTGGTTTCCGATATCACGACGTTGCTTACCTTGGTCCCGCCTACGGCGACCATGTTCTCAGTGATTGATTTGAAGAATGCCTTCTTTTCCATTCCCATTCACCCTGATAGCCGATATCTTTTTGGGTTTACATTGAATAATAGGTCTTATCGTTTCTGTAGGATTCCCCACGGCTATACAGAAAGCCCTAGCATTTACAGTCAGGCTTTGAAACGACAATTGGATTCCTTTGTTCTGCTCGAGGGGGTCGCCCTCATTCAATATGTCGATGACATCTTGCTGGCGGCTGACACCCGAGAGCTGTGTGAAAAAAGTACGTTATCCTTACTTTCCTTTTTGGCATCCCGCCATCATAAGGTATCTAGGAAGAAATTGCAATTCTGTAGACCAAAGGTGACTTATCTGGGTCACCTTTTGTCTAAGGAGGGACGTGCACTCACACCGGATCGTATCCAAGTCATTTTGGATACACCGAGACCGTCCACACAGAAGGATGTGCGTGCATTTTTGGGCCTTGTTTCTTTTTGTAGACAGTGGATATTGGGGTTTTCACACATAGCTAAGCCATTGTTAGCCCTCTTGACAAAGGACACGCCTATCCCAATCCCTTGGTCAGATGAGTGTGATACTGCCTTTCAGCAACTACGACAGGCCCTTTGTTCAGCACCAGTGTTAGGGACCCCTGATTATGCAAAACCCTTTTCGTTGTATGTGCATGAGAAAGATGGATGTGCATTGTCAGTTTTAGTGCAGATGCACGGTGATAAGCAGCGCCCATGTGCATATTTTTCGGCTGTACTTGATCCTGTCGCCCGAGCATTACCAGGGTGTTTTCGCTCGGTTGCGGCGACAGCTGTGTCAATACGCCAAAGCGAGGGAATTGTGTTATCTCATAAGCTGTTGGTATTAGTCCCCCATGCTGTCGATGCCCTGCTTAATCAAACAAAGACGCAGCATTTGACCAGTGCCCGTTTAACGGGATATGAGTTGACGCTTTTGGCTCCTCATATTACGTTGAAAAGGTGCGTAACGCTAAACCCGGCAACATTGCTGCCATACCCCGAAACCCAGCCTGAGGCGCGGAAAGCGCATGATTGTATTCTCGTGACTGAGGAACAGACAAAGGGTCGTATTGATCTCCAGGATACGCCCTTTCCAGATGTAGATGGAGAACTGTGGGTGGATGGATCCTGTCTGAAGCTACCAGATGGTACGGCTTCAGCAGCATATGCAATTACCACATTACAAACGATAGTGGAGACAGCACGCATACCACAGAAATCAGCTCAAGCAGCGGAACTGATAGCATTAACACGAGCATGTGAGCTCAGTACAGGATTATGTGTGAATGTTTATACAGATAGCCGCTATGCCTTCGGAGTAGCGCATGACTTTGGCCTACTCTGGAAGGAGAGAGGGTTTTTAACGTCACATGGAGTGCAGATAATGCATGGAGAGTTAGTTCATAATCTTTTAACTGCATTGACATACCCAAAGAAAATTGCCATTGTTAAGTGTAGCGCCCATAGGAAAGTGGTTGATAAAGTTGGAGAAGGGAATGCGTTAGCGGATCGGGTAGCACGGGAGACTGCGATGCAGCCCGGTACTACTGCCATGTATGTAGTGAAGTCACAGGTGGAGAGATGGCATGATGCGAAGGAGGAAGTGCGAGAAATGCAGAGGACCGCTTCTGACAAAGAGCGGGAACAATGGGCTAGCGAGGGAGAACTGGATGACGAGGGTTGCTGGAGAAATAAGCAGATGGATAGATGGAAATTACCCACGGCCTTTGTACAACCTATGGTTCAGATGGCACATGGGCTAGCACATGTTGGAGCTTCCGCAATCGTGAAATTGCTTACCCAAGTCTGGGAGCATCCAGAGATTGCTAGCACAGTGAAGAGGGTGGTGCAGACCTGTATGATCTGCCTGAGGTACAACCCAGGAAAGGGGACTCGAACTCCAGCAGGAGGGTTTGTGACACCCACTGCACCCTTTGAGGTTCTGCAGATGGATTACATCCAGCTTGAGCGCTGTAATAATCTGAAGTATGTTCTAGTAGTGGTCTGCGCTTTCAGCAAATGGGTTGAAGCGTACCCTACGAAAGACAATACTGCAATGACTACTGCGAAGCTGCTGCTGAAGGAGTTTTTCCCCCGATATGGCGTTTGTAGACTTCTGTGGAGTGATAATGGCCCTCACTTTGTAGCGGATGTTATAAAGTATGTCTTGAAGGGTCTAGGCATCACCCAGAAGTTCCACGCCGTGTTTCACCCCCAGTCTGCAGGCCTAGTTGAGAAGTATAATGGTACACTGAAGCTTAAGATCGCAAAAATTCAAGCTTCGACGTCTTTGACTTGGCCAGACGCTCTGCCACTGGCGTTATTGTCAATTAGATCAGTACCGCACTCTCGAACTGGCCTTACGCCATATGAGATCGTCTTTGGACGCCCAATGAATATTTGGGGTCCACCAAGACCTAAGGCTGTGTATGATGTACCTTGTGTAATGATGAGCGATTATCTGGCACAGTTAACGGATAACTTGGTTTCTATCCATCAACAGGTCCGAGAGGCGCTCCCTGATCGGTCTACCGGCGAAGGACATGGTCTCCGGCCTGGGGACCATGTCATGGAGAAAGTCTTCGACAGAACGAACAGCTTGGAACCGAGATGGGTGGGCCCTGAGCAGGTCCTCCTTGCAACGAGGACGGCTGTGCGAGTCTCCAACCGAAAGAATTGGATCCACTCTCTGCACTGTAGGAAGGTGCCGCCCAGATTGGTGGAACATGCCGTGCTGACCGATCAACGAGATATTTTGGCTGCAGAAACAGGTCGTGCTGCGGAGCCAAACGCCACTGAGGAGCTCTTTCCGGACCACGCGACTTCTGGAGGAAGGCGATATCATCTTCGACCACGGAAGTGAGTTTTCCAGTACCGGGACACACTGTCAGAACGGCCCTTGGGTTAGTGAAACGGAGAGCCGATGAGGCAAGGGGGGGGGATCAGCCCTGCATTAGTGTAGCGACACCCGTCTTGGCCCGCTGGTGAAGAAACCAACCGCTGCCCAAGGGGAAGAGTTCTGACAGACTCTTAGTTTCAGGAAGATATTAGGTTTCATTTTTACTTGATATGGAGAAAAAGAAAATCCTTTGTGCATTAGGGTTCATGTTAACAGTAGCCATTGTTGGGATAACCACATGGTTCGTGGAGGATGTAACTCCCGCTCGGAAGATTCTTGTGTTGACAACTCCGGTGCCTGAGGAGCACTATTTTTATACATTACCGTATCAAGAGTTGAAGCATCGACAATCCTACTTGAATAACACTTTCATCCAGATGCTGCATCATACCCACGTTGCTACGAATGCAACGAACTGTTGGATATGTGGGATGATGCCAGCTCATCAGAAGAAAGGAGGAACGCCATTTATACCACTTCCTTTCTCTCATAATGGCTCTTGTAGAGCATGGTATACTTTGCTTTTTGCCACGCGGAAACCGACAGTGGGACGATTGCTTTTTAGACTCAATAAAGAATGTCATCAAGACAAGAATGGGTATCCGCAAGCGAATGGGACAATTTGGGAGTGGGAAGAGTACCGACCAGACAATGAATCCATTCCCTACATCTTTACGAACACAAGAGACACTGTGGGAAAAGATAAATTTGTAATTCAAGTAGCACAAGCTCAAGCGGACCTGTGTGTCCAGAGTGTGGGTTTCATCCCTGTTGGTGTCAGTGATTGCATTACTGTTTTAAATATTGATGGGTTGAACAACAGCACCTTTTTAGCCTCCCACAATACGTACTTTGTGTGTGGAAATAAAGGTTATTACCGTCTGCCGGCTGGGTGGTCTGGGGTATGCTATGTATCATTTCTACTACCTCCTGTATTCTTAGCTCCTGCATCTTATCATAAGGATTTGAAATTATTGAATAATGTGACTGTAAATAGGTATAAACGTACTTTATCAATTGATGATGTAGATCAGACCGACACCAGTCTGCAACAGTATATTGATTTTAACTTAGGACTGTTTTTCTTTGTTGGAGCTGCTCTGAACAGTAGGAAGATCCGAAGATTAACAAGAGTGGTAGAAGCTGTGACAAATCAGACTGCTGCTGCTCTTGGGAATCTCACGGAGGAATTGCAGATCACGAGAATTGTTGCATTGCAGAATCGTATGGTATTAGATGTTATGCTAGCTGACAGAGGAGGAGCATGTAAAATTATTGGAAGTAGCTGTTGTGTGTTTATCCCTGATCATACGCCATCAGTTTATAATGCCATCAATAAACTGCATAAAATTGCAGCTGAGATCCATACAGAAAACGGCACTTGGTCTTTTTCTGGATGGTTTTGGGCGTTAATTACTGCCTGGGGATGGAAGGTCCTAACTGGTCTCTGTATTATTGTAGCGGTTCTGTTCTCATGTTGTATTTGTATCCAATGTGGTCCCTTACTCTGTTCATTATGTGTATCATTCTGTATCCCTGATAAGAAAGCTATTGCTGATGTTGCCCACCAAAAACGTTTAGCTAAAGAAGTTGAAGAAATGATGACAATTGATATACATGATGATTATCCTAACAAGCCGGATGTCTTCAGTAAATGCTGAAAGGGTCGTCTGTTGTAAATTGAAACAACGATGTGATTAAGCATTTACTAAAGACATTCATTCCTTTTCATAGATCGTGTTTTCTCTGTTATGTTGACCGAAGCTTGGACTCCATTTTGTATTGTCATGCCTCCACGTGTTCCTCACGAGAAGAGTCCAACCTCTGTGTTAGTTGCTCTCGTAATCTGCCTAGTAACAGTCTATAAATAGCTCCTTTGTCCATCTGGCGCATGCCCAGACTTGACCACATCTGTTATCAGTTAGCCTTGCTTGACCATGTTTTCGCGGGCTCAAGGAGTGCGTTAGCTCCGCCCACATATTGATTCAGTATCGAAAATGACCATAAATGGTAATGTTCTTCGTCTTCATGTTGTATCCACCCACTTATGAGCCCCTCTACTGTGTATAAAAGGGGACCATGTATGAATGTTCTTTGTGCTACTCTATGCAATACTGAAGAGTGTTGTGTGGATTGTAGGACCACCCTTAAGGGTTAATAAATGCTGTCTTTGTACTTTGCAGTTTCCGTGCCAACTTCCTTATAGATTCCACTACAGGAGAGCGAACCCTTGTGTCCTGCGGGCCTAGCTGGGGCCTGTATTCATCAGTCTGGGTCTCCTGAAGGTTTGTGGTTTCATTCTTGTGCTGTACACAGGATGACACAGCTGATTTTGAGAGTTACAAAAGACCTGCACTAATTGGCTAATTACCCTAAAGTCCATTGGTTGCTGTCCACAAACAAGTAACTAAGCAAGTTCTTGCACCCTTAGCTAGGACCTTCACCAATAATAGATTCTGTAAGGCACTTGATAGCTCTGTGACAGTAAGCATATCTCTGCAGAAACCAGCACAGGGTATATCTGCACAAATTAATTAAAAAGAGATCGCTTTAAGAAGCTACACACCACCAAAGAACCTCACCGGCCACCCTTTTAAATAAGCCATAATGAAAGAAAGAAAACAAAAAATAAGGAGGCAGACAGAAAAAGACAAGAGAGGCGGGAAGAAAGGAGAGGAAAAATGAAGTAAAGAACCAAGGGAAGAATGACTATAAAGAGAAATGAAAGTAAGAGGAAGGGGATGAAGAGAGAGATCGAATAAGAGAAAGAAGACACGAGAAAGAAAGGTTGGGAGGCTCACTGTGGAGGAGTGTGGATTATCACTGACCATTCCCTGCCCAACCCCTTCCTGGGCCCTCCTACTCCACTCCATTCATTAAGCTGACAGCATGATGGCAGATGACTGAAGAGTTCTATGACCAATGTCAGTGGTTGGGTTTCAGATATATATCGGTACTTGCTTCCCCTTTTAGAGGCAAAAGGAACAAATGATGGACAGAATGTTAAACAATGCAAACACTCCCACCCAGTCACAAGGAACTGGGTTCAATCCACCGTTCTTTTGTTAACCACACCACCCCACTTGGGACCCAGCCATATGCGAATCAGTCTTGCCCTTGTTCCTCATGGGAACAGTCCAGCCCAAACTGCCAAGCCGGATCCTCCCTGGACCGGAAACAAGCATCCTGGGACCAGTTTCAGGGCATCACCCCTCATCAGCCAGGCTGGCTTGAATCCAGTGGCACATTAAGTCTGAGACCCACGCCTGGGCATACCCTACCCACTTAGGGCAACAAAAGCAAAAGGAACAAATGATGGACGGAATGTTGAACAATGCAAACATTCACCCCCAGTCACAAGGATCTGGGTTTAATCCACCATTCTTTTGCTCACCACACCACCCCAGTTTGGACCCAGCCATATGAAAATCAGTCTTGACCCTGTTCCTCATGGGAAAAGTCTGGCCCGAACTGCCAAGCCAGGTCCCCTTTTAGAGGAGCATCACAGCGTCAGCAATTTGCAAGATTATATTTTGAAATTGCACAGTTCTCCCCTCAGGTGGGCAGCCTATATGACTTGTTCACCACAACGCTGGTTGGAGGATGACTGCACAGTCTCTGAACTCCTTGTGTACACCACTCAGCTGCGAGATCCTATTTCCTTGATTCCAGGAAAACATAATTCATTGAAAGATCAGAAACTATCCCAAAATATCCTTGCGGTGGCTCATGGTCTCGAGGGTACAATAGAAATTATTCTGGTAGACATTAAAAAAAAAAATTAATATGCCGGAGTGGGGCTTTTTATTTGCTCTTCTCTAAATGATTAACCAGGCCATGCGCGTTGTTGAAGTGTGTGAAGCTCTGCTGAGAGCAGGCAGTTGCTATGGTGAGGATGAAAGGTACGATATCTGCACAGCTCCCCATCACCACGGGCCGCTTAACAGGGGTGTCCTCAGCCACCCCTGCTTTTTTGAGGTAGTGACTCAACCATTCTTGGAGTGGATTAGAATGGATGTGCTCAAGCTTGGATTCAAATGGGTCTGAAGAGTGAAGGACCAGGTGTCATATGGCAATAACATGCTCCTCGATCTATGCTAGTCCCAGGTGTCTGTCCTCCATGTAGTTCCTCCAAGCAGAAATATTTTTAACGGGGGGTAGACAGCGAACTGGGCTTCAAAGCTGAAAGCAAGCAATAAATATTTGGAGGCATTTATTTCCGGCGGCTAATTGCTGTGCTGGATGTGCAACATGACTCTGCAACTGGACACTTTAATGAATTATCTGCCTCACTGACGCACTCGACACATGTGGATTATGGACAAGACTGTCCTTTTCAATCTCTTGGGTCCCACCAAATTGCTACATTTCTCCAAAGCACTCTTACAAAACCTCTATTGCGTGTGGGTGGCAGTTAGAACCCAGATATGCTCTTCTGTCTAGGGGAGGAGGCTGCAGCCAAATGCCGTGAATATACTTGCAACAGTGGTCTGACATTGGCCAACCTTCAAGTGTAGTAGAGAGGGTCAAATATTTTTTGTACTAAAATATGGCTTTTTCATACCAAATGTGGGCCAGGTGACCAAAGTGCACATATGGGCCTGGGATGCATTAGCGCCCTTCAGATATTCTAGGGAGGGCAGATAGGTTATGCGGATGGTGTTCCAGGCATGGCGTAAAGCACTAAAGATATCCGAGTGGGCAAACGGCTTGACAAAAGACACCTCTCCTATTAGGATAGTGGCTGTGTCAGTTCAGAACCATTAAGCCCTTTAATGGTAGGAACTACAGAGGCATCTCTGCATCTTTATTTTAAATTTTTTTTTTTATTTTAACCATAACACGCAGTTACAATCTTACGTAAATGACATTCTGTGATTGCACCAGAATACTTGCACACATTTTTTTAACAATCCCCACCTAGCACCTTACAGTATTCCCCTTTCTTCCACTCATCTTGGTCAAATTTATTACAACATTTCTTCCACCCACCCCGGGGCTCTGGAGGCATGCACGGGTTGCCTCTATAATGATTCCACTTGGTCCAGATCTTCCCCCACTTACTCGGGCATCCTCTGTTTGTATATACCGCCTTTTCTGCCACCATGCTCCAGTCCATATCCCTCTTCCATCCTCCCATAGATGGAGTCACCTCTGAGCCCCACGCCCGTGCTATGTTTCTTTTGGTGATCATTAGGGACAATGTCACCCCAATTTGGTCTCCGCTACTCAAATCTGTCGCCTCCCACACACTCTGGAGACACAATTTTGGTTCGCAACGTAGCTCGTTTCCATACACTCCACTCGCACATTGAATTATTTTAGCCCAATATTCCTGAATTTTGGGGCAGGCCCATAATATATGAAAGAATGTGCCCACCAAATTACAGCCCCGCCGACAGGAAGCTTCCATTATTTTCCCCATCTTTACTAGTGTGGTGCATGCAATATTGACCCTGTGAAGTATTTTAAGTTGAGCCAGGCGAAACCGGGCCGGATCACCACTTCACGGGGAGAGGCTATTGCCTACTGCCACTCCCCGTCCTGCCAGTCCAGGAGGTCTGTTTCCCATTTCACTTTTAAATGGGTTAAGCGGTCTGGAGCGTGGTTATTTAGTTTTTTATATGTTAGCGAGATCACTTTTTTAGTTAGATGTTCCTCCAGTAATCTATTTTCGAGCGCGGGGGACTCTGGAAGCGGGTGCCCCCAGGGAGGATTGCTTGCAGGGCATGACTGAGTCGCAGATACCGAAATGCCTCCGAGGGGGCCAAGTCATAGTCTTTCTGTAGTTCAGTAAATGGTCTTACCTTCCCTCCCCTCAACACATCTCGGACTGTCGACACACCCACCAGATCCCACTTATTAAAGCCCTGCCTCTCCTTAAGTCTCTCTAGGAGCTGCGAGTCCCACAGTGGTGTTGCTTGTGTAATCTTATTTTTCCACCCCAACTCTCCCAGCGTCCCATTTCAGATCTTTAACGTGAGCCCCGTGGGCGCTCCGAGGTCGAGCTTTTTAGTCAGGGTGTACAGAGCCCAGAGATACCCCGTCGGACCCAGGTTTAATTGGTCCATCCGGTGTGCAGGTTCCGTCAGGGGCGTATGTGCCCATTGGTTGACCACCGATAAGTGCGCTGCCCGGTGATGGCATCAAATATCAGGAAGGGCAATCCCGCCATCGTACCGTACCACCCCTTAGTAAGTGCTATTCTTGGAGCCCCCCCATCCCATTACAACTTTCTTATCTCTCCCTGAATGGATTTAAAAGAGCTGTCCGGTATTGAGAAAGGCGTATCCTGGAGGACAAGATTCTCGGCAATGCCATCATCTTGAAAAGGGTAGCTCTACCCAACCGGGAGAGCTCTCCGGTGGTGTACATCGACCTTCAGTCGAGTCAATGGGGGATTTAAGTTTTGCGCTGTGAACAATTCAGGGTTGGCGGTAACAAATATCCTGAGATAGCGGAATCCATCTGGCACCACCTGCGCCTCGCAGTCTTTTGGCAAAGCCCACAGAGGAATCTCTAATCTGGGGAATGTGGCAAGGCGTAGGCATACTGTGGGATTTGCAGATCTGCAAGAAGAGTTCCAATTATATAAAAGCCAGTTCTACATATACCCACCTTTTGCCCGACCCCTGAGAAACAGAATCATTTCATTATACGGGCCCATTTCAGGCTATGCTCAACATGGACTAACTTGGCTAAAAAGATCTTCGAAATCTATAGAACCTGTGTTATAAAAGCCAAAGATGCCTTTGGAAAATTCAGAAGTGGGGGTTGGCGATTGTTGCGAGACTTAGATGAGAACAGAAGGAAGCGCCTTTGATGCCTAGGGGAATGGCGATCACTACTTTCTATCAACTAAGCCAATTTATTTATTTGAATAGATTATATTAAGCCAGGGTTCAAATGTTAAATCTTGAGTCCTGGCTCACCCTACTGCCTACACCACCTCATAGGGCAAGAAGTATTTAGGTAAATTGCTTTGGGGTTACCGGGTGGAGATTTTCTTATAGTAAAGTATGAGGAACATGAGGAACATTAAAAAAGTTTATTAAACTTGAAAAAAAAATAGAAACAATATTTATGTTAAATAATGTGAATTATTTTATACATTTATTTTAAATGTAGGACTAAATAAAGAAAAATACTACAGTACTAATAATTTAATTTTGAATTAAATATTTAATGAAATTGAATATATTAACTTACAAAAAAGGGCAGCGTGGGACAGGAGACGGAGGGTGGGAAATGCTAGTAAAGACATAGTGTCTGACAGCCACCACACGGTCTTTAAGGATGTATTTAAAAATATGCCACCTAAAGTAAAATGTTTATATTTATAGATGTTTTAAAATTACGAAAAAGTAATATATAGAATTTAAATTACTTAACTGTTTTTCTTAGAAATTAAAGCTACTTTTATTTTTAAATTAAAAAAAGGTTATTAAAATATTTGAATAATTTTAAACAGATATTTAGTTTTTTAACAAGAAGAACATATGCTCAAGTAACCAAAACTACAGGTACTGTACCAGCATGCTCCAATTGATTACTCACCTGAGAAGCTCACTGGGTATTATGCAAATAAGTAGCATGCAAAAAATAGCGCCACGCAGAGCACTTCAGTGTCTTTCTCGTTGTCATCCTATGAATAAGGAGCTGCTGAAGCAACGAACCGCATCCGGAAAATGACAGGAATCAGAATGGATTTGCCAGTTTTTCGGCAATAAATGTTTTTTAATCACTCTGCTTGCTGTGAGCGTTCTTGCATCAGGACGATGTTTGTTGGATATATATATACATACATACACATATACACACACACCAACAAACATGGTAACAGCGCGCTCTCAGGCAAAGAGACAGTGATTTTGAGTAGAAAGCATTTTTTGCATCATAAACCCATTGTGATGAGTTTCAACCGTCTTGCGGTCTTGGTCACACACAGAGTGCAAGTCAGGAGCGTCTCACATGTACATTATAGAAAACAAAGATAGGACTAAATAATTGGTCAATGTTGACATAGAAAAGGCAGTGGCCATCTGGTAA
The DNA here is from genome assembly GCF_964204655.1 of Triturus cristatus. Classification (NCBI taxonomy): domain Eukaryota; kingdom Metazoa; phylum Chordata; class Amphibia; order Caudata; family Salamandridae; genus Triturus; species Triturus cristatus. The sequence continues at coordinate 1,125,257,108 of NC_140594.1, forward strand.
CGTGTCCCGACAAGGAAATATACAGGTATTTCATCAGGTAATGCCCCAGCAGTCAAATACAGTATAGGATATACAACATACTATAAGGTAAGTGTGCCACAAGGTAAAGAGTAACCATGTAATGCCAAAGACGTCCTGTAGTCCGTGACAAAAATATTAAGTACAAGAGCAACATATAAGCACGTTGTAACATTGAGACACCGTGTCAAATATCGGGAACGTGTCTGAAACAAATGTGAAGCCATCATTGCCAGATACAAGGTATAGTGACCAACTGTAAGGAGTGAAGACCAGAAGGCATACAAGGCAACAGTGTAGCAAAAAAGGGCAGCGTGGGACAGGAGACGGAGGGTGGGAAATGCTAGTAAAGACATCGTGTCTGACAGCCACCATACGGTCAAGTAAAGACTAGTGTCAAGATAGTAAGCCCAACATAGACAGCGCCATGGTGGCGGAAAGAGCGGTATACATGCACAGGGGATGCCCCAAGAAGTGGTCTAGAATATGGGGCAAATGGAACGAATTTAGAGGAAATATGTGTGAGCCCCCTCGTGCAGAATCGGTCTCGGATGTCAGTGTATAACTAGTGTCTTCTAATAATGTATTGGTATTCAGCTAGGCTATTAAATGCTGTGCTGGGTGTGTTGCGGGAGCAAAAGATGGTTAGACTTTCACATGAGCGACAAAGTTCTAGAGTATACTGTATGAGAAGAAACAAGTACCTCCATGTATTAAGCTGTAACGATGGAACAAGTGGATTGTATCTTATTATTTTTGTAAAAACCAATAAAATGTTTATTTAAAAAAAATAAAAAATAAAAAGATAGTAAGCAGGGGGGTGTGAGTGTGTGTAAACCTCTTGTTACAAAATTAAATAGAATATATAAACACACATGCATAGATAACGAAATAATCTAAATATAGTAATTTATATTAACATTATTCTCTATGGAGTGTTTGTTAATGTCTCTGCTTCCATTATTTTCTATGGTAGGGTATTGCAGTATTAGTGGTCGGCCAAGTGTGGTGCTGGACTGGCTACTCCTCCTAAAGTTACTCAAAAGTGTAAAGTAAACTTATGCATGTAGATTAACTCATGTGTATATCTATCTTTGTGAACAAGCCACTTAGATATCTAGTTCTATTAGCTATTATGCTTTGCTCCTCTCCGGAAGGAGTCGGTGGCAGTACATTTATATAGAAGACATCCAGGCTGTCATGTACAAAACCATTTTACAGTCTGTAAGGCTCAGAATTGGAAAATCATAGCCTTTCCAATGGCAAAATGGCATATGTTTATTCACCAAACTCAAATGTTGATTTAGTAGTGTTATTGAATCACTAATTGGGTTTATGAATAAATATAGATTTGGTATTTGAAGGGGGATGTTAAGGGACTTCCAAATACTAAATGTTTAAACTATGTATTTATGTTCTGCGACCGAAATCAGTTCACAAAATATTAATATTTTACCATCTCTTGAACGGAGGTGATAAACCATTCGCAAATGAGAAGGTGTCCCAGGGGACCTCTTTCCCTTTGTGAATGTTCACAAAAACATTTTTTTAGGAACAGGCAATGGTCCATGAGAGACATGTCGTTTTCCTTTAAGGAAAATGGTCTGCATTTAAAAAAAAAAAAAAAAAAAAGACTGCTTTATTTAAAAGCAATCACAGACATGGTGGTCTGTTGACCCCAGCAGGCCACCATGCTGGTTACTGTAGCCAATCATAGTGGGTCTTAATTTACAACCTACCTCATGCATATTGAGGATGTAGGTCGAATTGCAATCCAGTAAGACTCAGCATTTTGGGAACCCAACTATTAATACCTAGGTCAGTTCTAAAAAATAAAAAACAATGGATTTTGTAGGAGTCGGTGCACAAATTGCAACCTCTAACACATTTTTACATAAGTAAATGCAAATTGCGAATCGTTAATTGTTTCAATTTACGATTCCTTAAATCAAATCTTTGTACATGAGGGTCCCAATGCTTTTGCTATTAGGATGGTACGTGATGACCCAACGACTATATATGGCAAGCGACTTAAAATATTATTTGAAGTTATGATAGAACTACATGTCATGCACAAAATATTACAGCCAACAGTTCCTTGTTCTAGTACATATATATGAGGTGTGGGGGTAGATGCACAATTTACTATGACTTTCCATCTATGTTAGGTATGCCACGTAGCACTAGTGTAATACAGCAGCTGAGCACTTTACTGACAAATTTCTTGTAGCAAGATCTTGAAGTACTTCCTACACAGAGTTTTCATGGGGTATGGGGTTTGATCACACTAGGAAATCCTGTTATGACAGATAAAAGAATCATAAAAATACAACTCGTACAAAGGGAGAAAGCATACTGCGCATTTGGGTTTTTCAGGACAGACATTTGAAATGAACTGGGATTCACATTATTAATTCCAAGGACGGGGAGAAAGAGTGATTTTCAGAGATTCTGACAATGTTGGGTCAAGTACAGAGCAAGAATTAGAACCCATATGACTAGGTTTCAAGGTGAGCGGCTACGCTGCTGGATTATATCTCGCCCTCAGGAGCATCTGCCTGGGCAGCAAACAGATCAGAGAACACTCACAACAGGACTTTATTTTCATCAGATGATAACATAAGACCAGATGTGAAGATTATCACATGGTCCACTTATGAATAAGCATAATCTAACAACCATGACAAGATAAAGACTTTCTATAAAAAATAAAATCCTTCCCATTGTTCCCAGTCTCTGTCAAACTGCTGACAAGCCACTCCTTAAGTTACCTACAAACTTTGCAGGTTGGAGGCCAGTGTACATGGCTACCTGATACCTCCTAGACTCTATCCACTCCTTTACCCTGCTCTAGGGTACGGATGCAAGGCATCCTTGTTAGAGCAGCATATTGTGAAAGGTCTCCATGATGGGGCCTAGTTTGATATTTTAAAAGACAATATGTCTCCCCCCTTCTTTTAGCATCTACGTAGCTACTTACCATTGAGTTGTAACAATACTTGTGGGTACCATTAAGCCTCTCCTCTGCGTCCCCAGAAGGCTATTCATACTAAAGAAATTTCTGAAATTAAACTACACAAGTGTCATCTGTTAAATATTCTTTCTATGTATTCACCTCGCTCTGTAATTTGAATGCCAAGTACATGTTATGAAAATATTCCAGATGTGTAATTTCAAGCTGTGCAATTTAACTGTAAGGCAGTGAAATGCCCTGCTGTGCATGTAGAACAAATATCTCACATATAAATAGCTAAGAACGTTAACAAGTCCTTCCCTCCCCATTAAAGGGTATAGATGAAGCCTTGTATTTTGGAGACGTGGGTTACAAAGCTCTCAACGTTACTTACGATGTTCGGATGCTCGATGAAACATGTATGAAGGTGGTGTCCACTGACGTTTGCATCATAAAAGGTAAATGAGAAGGTTGAAGTTATGAGCACAGCCAGAGAACTGCAACATCTTTAAAACAAATGAGTCGCAATATCACAATAAAGGGTTTAGGGCTGGGTAGCTCATTTGAGAACCCACAAACTTATTAATTACAAACGGGTGCATGCGATTTCATAGAAAACAATTTCATTGAATACCATTACTGAGAAACCACTTCACCTAAACTGTTTAATGGAAATTTCGAGAGTGGCAGCTATTTCATAGAAACCAATTAATAGAATTACTTTTGTTCAAAATTGGCTTTTGCCATGCTTACTTTTTAAGGTTTAAATGCGATGGCTGCAGGTCTTACTTACTTTCACCCCAAAAAAATTGTTGGAAGGATATATTTCAGTGTTTTACTTCAGGGGACATTGGTTCAGATTTATATCTTTTACATTGTCAAACAAGTACTTTGGATGCTTTTATTTCACGGACTCCCTCACTACCTCCAAACGTCATCCATCCTAACACTTTGCACTCCCCAAACACCACTCATCCCTGCCCCCAACCACCCCACATCACAACTACACTACACCCATGCTGAACCCCAAATGCCCTTTCTACCCCTAACCTCCACCCATCCCAGAAACCTGAAAGCCTGTAATTGCACAAAGTACACTCATCCCAAACTCCTAAACTACACCTATCCCTCAACCCTAAAAGCCCTTTCGACCCCTACATTCCACCCATCCTGAATCCTAGACACCTCTTTCTACACTTAAACCCCACCCTTCTCTGACCCCTCAATGTCCCTCACCACACTACACCATCCCTGAACTCTAAAAAAACCACACCACCACCCATCCATGATCGCTAAAAACCCTTCACCACCCCTAAACTCCACGCATCCCTGAATACTTACACTCATTACCCTAAACTCAAACCAGTCGTAAACCCTCGAAACACTTCATCAACCCTCAACCTCTATCCATCACTGAAACTTAAAAACTCACCAGCCCTAAACTCCACCTATCCATGATTTCTAAACAAATGTCAATACCACTCCACTCCATCTATCCTTGAAACCAAAACACACCTCACCACTCCAAAACTCCACTCATCCCTGAACCTTAAAAACCTCTCACCACCCCTAAACTCAACCCATTCCTGATACCTAGAAAAATCTCACCATCCCTAAACTCCATCCAACCCTTCACCCTAAAAAACCATTTTTATGCCTGATCTCCAACCCTTCCTGGCCCCAAAAACCCTCATCACCCCTAAACATTACCCAGCCCTCTGAATATAGAAAACCCTCACTAGTCCTAAACCTCACCAACATTTAATGTAATTTTTGATTTTTCCTTAAAATCCTCTTTCTTTTAAAATGATTCCTTTAATTTTATATGAATATCTGTGTTTTCCTAAGATTGTCTTTTCTTAAAATTGATTTTCCATGTTTGTTTACTGCAAAGCGGTTTCTCAGTTTTTGCTTTCATTAATTACATACATCAATTAAAGGCATCTCAACGGAGTTTGTGGTGAGAGGGCTTGTTAGTGGTAGCAACAGGCTCATCAAGAGACGTATAGTTAAGAGATCCTTACATATGGTTAAATATCTGAGACAGGGGAAGTGAGTCTCAGGTAAGAAGTTCCACAATTAACCCAAGTTATGAATCTGTTACGGGCCAATGGTGGACGAAGACCAATGACCTCAAAGAGTTACAGACCTTCTCTGTAGTGGGAGGGACTAACATTTACTTTCAGGAAATTCCAGCAGATATGCCCTCTGTTACATGCGGAGTAGCACCCAGGAAGCATAGAGGCAAACTCTAACGTGACAGGGGGGTCCACACCATATTGGGATGACAATTTGGCTGAGCACTGTACTGCCAATTGCATATATGTCTTCCGCCAGCAAATATGCCATGTTCAGGTGTAAGAAACATCATTAAAATAATTTTACATCATGAAGACGTACTTCAACATTTCACCACTCAATTCCAAATAAGCCAAGTGTTCAGATTTTGAGAAATGCTGTTGTTTTTCCCCCCACTAAGCCTCCGCCATAAGCTTTTCTGTCCCAGAGCTCATGATGCAAGACACTGGCTGTTGGAAAGGTTAAAATCCACTTTTGTTGCCCAGTAGCAACGCTCTAACTACCGCCTCAACAAGCACACCAAAAATCCTATTAAAATAACTTCAGACATCGAAGCCCACTAGCCCTACTCCAAAGCCATCATCTCAAATGTCAGAGGACAATAATACCAAACTGCAAGAAGGCAGCGACTTGAATACCCATTAGACCCCGAAATGACCCGTGTGTGTTCCCAGTACAAGTCCGATTTCAGACAGGTCTCCAGCGAGTTCAGCTATTTTTGTATTGAAAATACCTGAGGATTTAAGAGATTAGGCACCCTGAAAGGAAGAGCTGCCAAGCACAGAGACCATGGACGCAGCTGTTGATAATGCTGGTCCCGTTATAAAATACAACAGCATTTCAACGAAGAAATTAGGGTTGCAATAAATTGGCAGGTCAAGTTTTAAACCGTAATAAACTAGTCTAATGCGGAGTATCAATATAAAAAAAACCATGATAAAAACAAAACACAAAAAAAAAAAAACACAAAACACCTTGGTAACACCGATTGGCAGGATTATTGCACACATCCTGTTTTGTATATGTATATACACACACATGCAGCCCCTCACCCCTCCGATATGATCTGAAGCTGTGGAGACTACATGATTTTCATGGATTCTCTTCTAGTTGCCATACTGTCAAAAAACAGTGAAAACAGATTCAAAATTTAGCAAATTTGCTGCAATTTCTTTTGCATTCCTGTAGGGAACTGGAAAATGAGCCGTGGTCACCAATACCCCCAATACGTATGTAGATACTGGGGCTGCATTCAGATGTTTGTTCGGACAGAGCTCCAGTCCCAGTTGTACAGGCCGGCTATAAAATGACATCTCCGATCCATGAAGTTAAAACCAAATGGGGGATTGGAAAGGAATGAAGCACCAGTTTTTAGGGAACCCTTCCTACATCCGTTTTTTTTTTTTTAAATAAAGTGCAGTGAAACTAGTCACGGTAGGGAGTGGCAAGGGTAGTGCAGGTCGGGGAAAAGGCAATCTGCCTGCTTTGAACATTTTTTTTTTTTTTTTTTTGAAAAACCTTTATTACAATTTCAGAGAAATACAAGTATGGGCCTACAACCAATAGGCCGGCCGCTAAAATGCAGTGTGACCCTAGGTACAACTGGAACATTCACGTCGATAAAGCCATAAAAGGGGGTCACTGGAGTGTAAATCCTTGCCGTCGGCCGCAGTTGCAGTCCATGAACAAACAAAGGTTTCATATTTTTAAGAAACGAAAAACAACAAACACACAAGGCAAGGAATTTTAGAGCAGTAGCATGTGCCCATCGTATCGAGGGAGTAAACCAACCCGGGTAGACAGAGGGGGAGGGGGGCAAGGCCGAAGAAACCAAACTCGCATGTCGCAGGAGCGTACAGGAATGCGCGGGCTAGGGCGACAGCGCGGCATCTATCTCACGCGTCTGAGGCGGGGCACATATATCCCCGCGATAGGCGTTCCAAGGACCCCACACCTTACTCCACTTGCCAGGCTTGCCTCTCGCCACGTACACCGTTTTCTCTCTGAACATACACCAGTCCATGTGTTCTTTCCACTCGCTGACCGTGGGCGGCCTCTGGGAGCCCCACAATTGTGCAATGTCACGCTTCGCTACCATATAGCCCAGTCACCCACTGCGTCTGCGTCGCATTGTAATCAGTAGGCTCCCAGACATTCAACAGACATCGCCGTGCCTCCGGCAACAAGGCCACATGCGTGACTTCTTCTAACACAGCATGCACTCTGCACCAAAACCGAGTCACCTCCGGACATTCCCACAGGATATGGAGGAAACTCCCCAGTAGCCCACAGCCTCGCTTACACAACCCATCCACCGAATATCCCATACGCATCAAACCAGGCCCCGTGACGTACACTCTGTGGAGTATTTTAAGCTGGACGAACCACAATCGGGCCGGGATAGCCACCTCTTTCGGGGAGGCCACCGCTGACACCCAATCCTCGTCGTCCAGCTCCAAACCGTCGGCAATCCAAGTCTCCCGCAATGAGGCCAGCAAACCCACCCGATCATTAATAAGCTTCTTGTAAATCAGCGAAATGGTGCTATCCGGCACATGGCCGTCCAAGACCCTGTCCTCCAACGGGGAATTCTCCGGAATAGCCGCCGCGTCCGGAAACACGGAGCACAGGGCATGATGAACCTGAGCATACCGATAGTATTCCCTATCATTCAACTGATATTCAGTTTTCAGCATGTCGAACGTCTTGAATTTCCCTTTCGTCCAGAGATCCCCTACCGTGCTGATACCAATCGTATCCCACTTCTCAAAGCCTTTCGTAGTATACAGATAGCCCAAGCGCTGAGATGTATACAGTGGTGTAGCCCGAGTCAAGCGATCCCTCCACCCCATCGCCGCATTTGCTGCATGCCACACCTGTACCGCGACCCGCGTCGGGCCCGTCAACCGCGCATCGAGGGACCCCGAGTATAATGCTCGATTATAGTCACCGCCCGGCAATAGCAATTTGTCCATCTCAAAAGCCGGGTTCAAAGCGGGGCCATACATCCCGTGATTGACGGCAGCCAACTGGGAGGCCCAGTAGTATCGCTTAATGTCCGGGAGGGCGACCCCCCCATCGTACCATGGCAGGGTTAGTTTGGCAAGAGCAATCCGCGGCCGCCCATCCCAAAACAATCGACGCTGGAGACACTCCACCTCCCGAAAATAACGGGCCGGCACCAGGTCCATGGTGTTCTGTAGGGCGTACAAAAAGCGGGGCAGCGACATCATTTTGAACAACGCTGCCCGGCCAAGTGGCGAAAGCGGCAGCCGCCGCCAACCCGCCACATCCGCCCTTAGGCGCTGGAGGGGGGGGGGAGAAGATTCCGTTCGTAGCGGGCCACTGGGTCCAATGTTATAAAAATACCCAAATAAGTGAATCCCGATGTCGCAATCTGGATAGGGCACCCCCGCGGAAGGTGGGGGGCCTCCCCGGAAAGAACGTACACACAGGACTTAGCCCAGTTGATGACCAATCCGGAGTTGCGACCAAAGGAGCTCAAAACGTCCACCAACACGATGAGCGATTTGCACGGCGATGCAAGATACAAGAGTATATCGTCCGCGTATAGGGAGACCCGGTCCTCGTATTCCGGCGTCCATCTAAGACCACGCATCGAGGGTTCCCATCGCAACCACTCCGCAAGGGGCTCCAAACAAAGCGCAAATAGGAGAGGCGACAGCGGACAACCCTGTCGGGTGCCCCTGCCCAAGATAAAGGGAGCCGATACCCGTCCGTTGACCACTATCTGTGCCAGCGGATTGTCGTAGAGCAATTTCACCCAACCGATGAACCCCGGGCCAAAACCAAACTTCGCCAATGCTGCCCAGATGTATGGCCATTCCAGGGTATCAAACGCCATGGTAGCGTCCAAGGACACCAAGATGGCCGGTTCACGAAGGAATGGTGCGCGAGCAAGGACGCCATGCAACCGCCGCAGGTTCAAAGCGGTATTGCGATGGGGTATAAAGCCAGATTGATCCGGATGAACCAGGTCGCCCACAACCCGGATCAGACGATTGGCCAGTACCTTGGCGAGGATTTTAGGTTCCGCGTTTAACAAGGAGATGGGCTTGTAAGAAGCACATTGATCACGGGGCTTCCCCTCCTTATGGATAACAACAATGGTAGCGAGACGTTGGTCAGAGGGGAGAGAGCCTGCCGCCCTAGCCTCGAGGAACATGTCCCTGAGATAAGGCGCAATAACATCTGGGCGCAACTTGTATAATTCAATGGGGAGTCCGTTAGGACCCATGGCCTTGCCCGATGCAATCGAGCGGATGGCCAAAGCAATCTCATCTGACGACAGGGCCGCATCCATCACTACTTTATCCTCATCGGACAAGGAGGGCAGAGCTACGTCCTGAAGCAGCAGTCGAGAGTCTTCCTCCGAGCGTTCCGAGACCGGAGAGTAGACCCCGTGAAAATACTCCGCAAAGCAATCAACTATATCACCGGGGTCAGTCACACGCACACCGTCCACCCTCTCAACCTCCGGTACCACTCGACTCGCTCTCTCCTTCTTATCCAACCAAGCAATCAATTTCCCGGCCTTATCACCCATATCATACAAACGTCCCTGTTGCTCCCTGCTCACACTCCTAGCAGATTCAGTAACCAGCGCCTTGTAGTCGGCCTGCTTGAGCTCCAAGATATGCAATCTGTCATCCGTTACACCTTGCTCCAACTCACTCTCCAACTCAGTAATCTCATTTTCTAGCCGAACAACCTCCTGCGGAGCGCATTTTTTGGTGGAGGAAATGAGAGAAAGGGCCTGTCCCCTGAGCACCGTTTTAAAGGCCTCCCAAAGGGAGATGGCGGAAGACACCGACCCCACGTTGTCCTTGAAGTAATGTTCCAGAGACTTGACCAAGTCTGCACGAATCGTGGGGTTCCGTAGGTACCAGGGGTTGATCGGCGCCACCCTCCCCTCCGCCCCCAGGGCGATATCCAGGTGTAACAAAAGGGGGGAGTGATCTGAAATACCGCATGCCAAGTGTCTCACCTCCCCGATCATCCCAGCTTGGGCCGCAGGAACTAGCATATAGTCAAGCCTCGAAAGACTACCATGGGCCCCAGAATGGAAGGTATACTGCGCCTGTCCAGGGTGTTTCAACCGCCAGCAATCTATCAGTCCCAGGGCATCCAGAAAACCCCCCAACCAACTCTGGGCCCGAGGGAGGTCCCTAGGGGGGTATCGATCCTCAACTCCGGAAACAACAGCGTTAAAATCCCCCCCCAGGACCACCACCCCCCCCGGGAGCCCTAGCAGCAGACGTCCCAAATCAGCATAGGTGGCCGTCTGCAGGCCCGGCGGGACGTAGACCGTGACCAGCGTAATCAATCTACCCTCCCACCTCCCCACCAGCGCAGCGTAGCGCCCTCTGTCGTCGTGGAACACCTCATCCACCACTAACGGGAGAGAGGTCCTGACCAAAATGCCCACTCCCCTCGAGCCAGAAGTGAAGCCAGAATGGGCCAGAAGGCGATACCCTCGTCTATTCATGGCATGGAAAGAGTTCCCTATGAGGTGTGTCTCCTGCAGGAACACAATGTCTGGCGAGATACGTTTCAGAAACTGCAGGACTACCCCCCGCTTTATCCTGTCCCCCAGCCCATTCACATTCCAGGAAAGAAGTTTCAGCCCCCTACCCCCCCATCCCTCCCAGCACAGAACATCCCCCTCCCGGGTGGCACAATCATAGTAGAACAGCATGAAATATTGTCCCGCCTTGTGAAACAAACAAACAATCCCCAACCCCGTCCCATCAACCCCAACAAAACTCCCCCCTCCCTGCACCCCTGCGTGAGCCCGAACAGCCCCCCCAACCTGCAGTGTGCCTGTCGCCCCATTATAAAATTCACTACAAGAAGGACAAAAAAAGAACCCCAGAAGGAGGAAAGGGCCCCAGCAAGCCCCCCGCAACCTCCAAACACCACGGGGCAAAGTGTCAACAACTGGAGTCCGGTGCAGCCACAGGCGCAAAACGTTACCAAAGCAGTCCAGCGCCAGAATCAAGAAGTGTGAGCGACCATCTAGCACGACTCGCAGCCTAGCCGGGAAGAGCATCGCATACTTAAAGTCCAAGTCTCTCAAGCACCGTTTGATGGCCGAGAAACCCATCCGTTGCTTTTGAACCGCTTGCGTAAAGTCTGGGTAAAAGCTAACATTAGAGTTCTCAAAGCGTAATGGCCCCGCCACCCTCGACGCCTGCAGGATAGCGTCTCTATCCCGGAAATTAAAAAGTCGGGCAATGATCGGCCGCGGGGGGGGCACCCACCTTAGGCGCACCCCCTGGAACCCTGTGGGCCCGTTCCACGGCGAAGAATTTGCTCAGCCCTTTGGGTGCTAGATGAGTCACCACTAGATCCTCCACAAAGAGGTCCACAGCAGATTCCTCCGATCGTTCGGGCACGCCGATAATGCGGACGTTGTTCCGCCTGGCCCTGCCTTCAGAGTCCTCGAGGCGACGCTCGGTCAGATCGCTTGCGAGCTGCAACCTCCGCACCGTCGTCTGCAAAGCGGCCACATCCACCGTTAGGCTCGACGTCGCTTGGGCCAACGAGTCGACCCGGTCGTTGGTTTTCGACAGGTCTGCTCTGACCAAGGTGATATCGATCAGCACCGAGTCCAACTTATTGGCCAGAGTATCCAGTTGCTGGTTCACGGTCACCTTCATCTCCTCGATGGCCCCCATGACATCCAGCAGAGTCAATTCGGGTGATGCGCTCGAGGCCTCCTTGGGCGGCTCAGGCGATTTACGTGATCCACTAGGGGATCCCTTTGGCTGAGCATAGCGGTCCATATTGTTGGCCTGAGAATAGGCTCCCCTCCGGGCAGATTTGGGTTTTAGCTTGTCGCCATCCACTCTTGTCGTCATCGTTGGCGATCAGCAAGGTCAGCACCCTCCAGCACCCGGAGGAAGGCCCGGGGATCCGGGCCGCTAGCTGATGTCCAGGCTTGGCACTCCGCACTCGGTGCAGCTCTCCCGATGTCTCCTCAACAGTTTCGGCCGGTCAACTCGAAACCGAAAGTGAAAGTACGAGTTCCAGGGCAGGCCCAGCCTGGCATGCCGCTGTTGTTCACTTTGCAGCCGGGCACCTCACCAACCCGAGTCCGGGACCAAAGCCGGAGAAGGCCGCAAACTTCAGGTCGCCAAAAAAACAGGTTCCCGGAGTCCAATTTCGATTTGGAAAACGAGTGGCACCTTAGCGTAAGATCATAGACAAAAGCCCGTCGAAAAGATCAGGATTATGACAGGATAGACGTGGGAGGTTGCGGAGGCCCTCGGGAGCCACAAGCCTACGCGGCCATCTTGGTTGCGCGCTAGGCTCCTCCTCCTGCTTTGAACATTTATTGGTGAGGAAGAAGCAAGAATCTAATGGAGCTTTTGGACTGCCAAATGTATGGATCTGCAAGTTAACCAATCCTGTAATAAAGCTGAAGCCTTCAGTCTTCGAAAACTAAGTTGTCATCGGAGTTATTTGGGATGTGGGGAGGGGAGGTGGGGAAATTACCAACTTTGGAGGTAAAAAAAAAACAGCCTGGAAAGAAGAACTTCACAGACTAGGCCAGAGCAGATGTGGACATAAAGATATATGAACACCGGTCTACAACATCAGAAGTTCTCATCTGAAGAGGAGGCACAATTGAGACAGAACTGTGTAGGGGAGGAGCAAGCAACTAAGACAAACCGACAAAGAGGACGGAGAATGACCGATCATGTAAAGCATGGCAGGAAAACTGGTGTACGTTTAGTGCTTGCTGCTAATACATGTATACAACACTATGGATCAAAGTTGCATTGCACAAAAGGAACAGCAAACTTGACCATTAAACCCTCCAAGCTTTATACATTTGATACCATTACATTGTGCAATAATAATAATTGTTATGTACAGTACTTACAAATTGCAAAACAGCTGCATTAAGGCATCAAAAAACAAACTGTTTAGCATTGCCCCATTTTGAGAGCAACTCATTCCCTGATAGATTACTGTATGAAGGCTTAAAATGCAAGCAACCATAGTACATGACAGAGCAAGTCGAACCAAGGATTTCTGGGGACACCCAACCAAAAGGGCCCTGTCTTTATCTCCCTCCCAGGCATTATGCAGCGGTGTCAGATCGACTTGTGTGTGGGAGCGCAGCCCTACATACAACCACCTAATGAGGTGTCGGCCCCTACCCATGTAGTACAGTGTTTTGACTATGTCATTAGTAGGGGCTCTTGCCTCTGTGGGGCCCAATACTTTCGGACATATTGTAGCAGTGCTGCATGCAAGAGATATAGATGGGCTGGTGCATCCGTTTCTCGAACAAAATTATCATGGTCCAGTAACACCCCCTCGCCAAAGAGGTCTGCCATGTAGTGACCGCCATGTCCACCCAGGGTGCAAGCCTGCGCATTGACAGGCGTCCGCCCTGTAAGGGAATGCCAAGCAGAGGTATATTTCCGTCATAGGCAGGGGATGCCCTGGTGTACTGTAGCGCCGCCCTCCAGCACTGCAGCGCCGTGTGCAGAAGTGGGGGGGGAGCGGGGGGGGGGGGAGGAGGGCTGGAGATCTCGCGGTATCTTGCTATGTGGCAGTAAAAGGATGCGCAGCGCCCCTTGTCCTACGTCCTGTTCGGACACCCCTATCTCCTGCAAGTTACGCCCTGCTGTCCAAAAGGACAGCCACTGTAGTTGGCAGGCGTAAAAGTACGCCCTGAGATCATGCACCCCTAGACCCCCTCCAGATGTGCTGTGCTGCAATTTCTTTAGGCTAATCCTCCGCCTACCCGACCCCCAAATAAGTTCAATGAGTAATGTATTCATTAGTTTAAAAGTTTTGCACGGGAGCATAAGTGGTATATTTGTGAAGTAATAGAGCAGCCCCGGGAGGACCACCATTTTTGTGATTGCTGCCCTGCCCGCTACTGACAGCGGTAGAGTGGTCCAGAAATTAATGCTGGATCGTAAGGCTCTCAGAGCTCTATTCAAGTTGCCCTCTAGCATATCTGTCTGGGTCCTATATACTTGGATGCCTAAATACTTAAACATATGAGGTGCAACCTTTAACTGTAGTGTGCCAAATTGAAAGTCCAGCAGAGGCGTCTGTTCTTTAAAAAAGAATAAAGTCGATTTTGCTGGGTTAATAGCGAGACCTGACAGCCTTTCAAAACTCTCGAACATCGCGGCCACGGTATCCATAGGGGTGCGGAGGTCGCGCAGGTATAGAATGATATCAGCAGCATACGCCGATAGCAGATGAGTGGCGCCACCCACCATTATCCCCATGTCAGTCAATTCCGCCCTGATCTTTAATGCCAAAGGTTCCAGTGCCAATATAAAAATAAGCGTCGAGAGCGGGCACCCCTGCCTCGTTCCCCTGCATATCTGGTATTTTGCCGATATGTGCCCTCCTGTCCTCGCTCTAGCTGTGGGAGCATTATATAGGAGTCGGACCCATCGGACATACTCTTCTGGCAGTCCAAATCGTAATAGTGCCCTAAAGATGAATTCCCCTTTAATTGTGTCGAACACTTGGCGCATATCCAACGAGAGACAGCCCGCATAATCATCTCGGTTCGGGGCTTCTGCAAGAAGGTAGTGCAGCTTTCTAGTGTTCAAGGACGTGCTGCGCGCAGGTAAAAAAAACCTGTCCGGTCTATGTGGATCAATTTGTTTAGTGTCGGTAGGAGTCTGTAAGCCAGGACTTTACTAAGTATTTTGGACTCCGTCGTCAATAGTGATAGAGGACGGTAGCTAGATATATCAGTGGGATCCCTGCCTGGCTTCGGGAGGGACACCACCAGCGCCTGCGCTGTGGTGAGGGGCAAAGAACCCTCCTGTAGTGCTTCTTTATATAGGATTTCCAATTGGGGTACAAGGAGATCCGCATAAGTAGCATAAAACTCGGCTGGTAGGCCATCCAACCCAGGGGTTTTGTTTCGGGGGGAGACCCGTAATAGCAGCCTTGGTTTCTGACTGAGTGATGGGGCCCAGTAACTCTTTCTGTGCAGCCGCTGACAGCTGGGGGCATGGAATTGTAGATAAAAACTCGTCTGTGTGTATCCACTTCTTCCTCAGGTTCGCTATAAAGTCCAGCATAGTATTGTCTGAAGGCCTTATTAATATCACCCTGGGTATACGCTATACATCCCGCTAAGGTGTTGACCTCGTTGAGAACAATGTTAGGGGGGTCATCCTGCAGTAATTTTGCCAATAGGGTCCCCGCCTTGTCTGCCTCGGTGTGACTCAATTGTGTGTACCTTTGGTATTCTATGACACGGAGAGACTCCAGTAGTTCGGCGTGTCTGATTCTAGCTTCCTGTAAAGGGGATCGCTTATCAGCATTCAACATGGCTTCCTGCTCCAGCCTATTTAGCTTCTCTTCTACATCTATCCAGGACTTATGAACCTCTTGTCGCGCCCCTACCGTCGCCACAATCGCCTTCCCACGGACCATCGTTTTAAAGGCGTCCCACTCAATCAGTCTGGTAGACGCTGTGTTACTATTGTCTGCAAAGTAATGCTGGATAGTGTCTGATATAGTAGTGCGGAACACCGAGTTCTCCAGCACTTGAGGCCACAACCGCCATGTGGGCACTGGGGTGGGTATCCTGCCCCACCCAATAACCACTTCCAATGGGTTGTGGTCGGAGAAGGACTTCGCCAAGTATGTTGTAGTCATCACCTGCATTGCAATGCTATTGGAACAGTACATTCTATCAATTCTTGTGTGTAACATGTGTACTGGTGAATAAAAGGAGTACTCCCTATGTGTTGGGTGTCTCATTCGCCAGACGTCACATAACCCCCATCCCTCTGCCCATTCACATAATGCACTCGCTTGTTTACAAACCCCCGTCCCATGCAGGAGAGGATGCAACCTATCCAGTGTAACATTCATCACAGCATTGCAATCCCCCACCGATTATCCATGGGTAGCTCTCCCACCCCACTAGGGCGACAGACAGCGTGCTCAGGAACTTCTCCTGTTCCGAGTTTGGTGCATATATTGAACCCAGCACTACCGGTTGGCCGTCTAAGGTGCCCCTCACCAGAATATACCTCCCCCGCAGGTCAACCCTTTGCTCCGCTAGCGTGAAGGGCACTCCATGCCTGACCCAAATCCTAGCGCAACGCGCAAACCCCGAACATGTGGTCGAAAATACCTGTCCCTTCCACTTTTTATGAAGTTTCCCCACTTCCAGCTCGACCAGATGGGACTCTTGCAGGTACACTATCTGCACCTTGCGCCTCAATAACTGCGCGTGTATTCTATGCCGCTTCTAAACTGAGCCCAGGCCCCTGACATTCCACGTTATTATGGTATATTTATTCTGTACCTGCATCGTGTATCTGGATGTGACCGCCATGCAGCCGGTGAAACAGGTGTGGTGCTGTGCCAACTCAAGAGAATGCACCACGCAGGACTATTTTCCTTCCCAATAATGCCCAATACTCGGTCCAGTCGGAGAACTATACCGGACCACCCAACTAAACAGAAAACATAGAAACCTCTATTGCATCTATACAAAGCCTTCGCATTTTGGGGTACTTGGCCAAACCTACCCATGCAGCGCTCTCTCCTATTCAGGGTTACAATGGTATTCAAACAGCCCCCGGGCCGTAATGTCAATCAATTTAATGCCTTTCTAACCAACATATTAGTAAGAATAGAGCAACCATATACGTTACTGTTCAGTTCCGAGTTTACAATACTGTCCACCCAGTTAGGCAATCAGTCCATCCGCCGTCTGTGGGGTCACGGAGGGAAACAGGGCTACACTCCCATCCGAGTCCGACTTCTGGGTGTCCACTTCAGAAGTGGTCAGGTCGCCGACCTGCGCCGTAGTACGGAAGGAAGAAACCGTGAGGATCGCCGTCTACTTGGCGCTCTGCATCTGCTGAGTCATTGGTCGAAGCTGTGTATTTCGTTTGCGCAGTCGTCTTGAGATGCGGCATCTTGCCGGCCGACCATCTTGCACAGTAGAAGTCAAGTTCTGGGAGTTAGCCCTCGATTGTCTATCTGGCTCCATCACCTCCAACCATTCCTCCACGTCACCAGGACTTTTGAAAAACTATGTTTTCCGCTCGTAAATGATCCTTAACCGCGCCGGGAAGAGGAGGGCATATTGCTGGTTCAGTTCCCGTAATTTCCTCATAACTGTCAAAAAGGAGGAGCGTTGCTTCTGCACCAGAAGTGTATAATCGGGGTATAACGAGACCTTGGTGTTCTCAAAAAAAATTTGGGGCACCTCTCTCAATTTCTGTAGCAGTAAGTCCCGGTCTCTGTAATTTAGTAGTTTGATTATGAGTGGTCGCGGTGGGGCCCCCAGTTTCGGGCGGCCTGTAGGAATCCTGTGTGACCGTTCGATGCAAAATTGGCCTGAAAGACCCTCCGAAGTGACATGTTCCTTGAGCCATCCCTCCATATATCGGGCCGCGTCGGCCCCCTCGCTTCCCTCTGGCATCCCTATTACGCGGATGTTGTTCCTCAGTGCTCTCCCTTCCGCGGTCCATTAGGGTGGTGACCTGGGTCTGCAGTTGTTTGATGTGGGCGGTGTTTTGGGTTTGTTGAGGGGACAAGGCCTTTCGCTCCACCGCGTGGTCTTTCACTGTGTCGGCAAGTTTGGCATGATCAGCCCGCAGCAGCGATAGTCCAGTCGTGAGGGCGCCAATTTGCGCCTCTATAGCTTTCCTAGAGTCGCGCACCTCTTGTAAGATTAAGTCTAGCTGTCTCCACTGCGTTTGTAGGTGGTACGCAGCTGACCAGCTGGGAGCCGTCCACTGATGACGCAGTGTCAGGGACATTACCTCCTCGTTAGTCTTCCTCGCCACATGACTAACAAAGTGAACTCATGTGGCGAGGAAGACTATACTCGGAGTAATGAAGATTACCAGTAAGTAATCGGGGCATTACCTCCTCGTTAGTCTTCCTCGCCACATGAGTTCACTTTGTTAGTCATGTGGCGAGGAAGACTATACTCTGAGTAATGTAGATTACCGGTAAGTAATCGGGGCATGGTCAATCCCAGTCTCTCCTTGTTGCTTACCTTTCCCTCGCCCCATCGCTGTATGATCAGGTGCCCAGTCCCCTACAATGGCGGTGGATTTGCACTCTTCAACTTCGTGGGACTAGGCCCATATACTGTCCGGTATCTCTGCAAGGCCCCCCACTGCACAGTGGTCCCAGCCGGTCCCGCCGTCTGTTCCCAACACAATCAGTGGTGCTCTCCGTCAATCCCGGGCCTGTAAGTCTCTGGCCTGCGCCTCCCTGTGCAGCACTGCGTTCGGCACACTCCTGCTGTAGCTACACGGTGCTGTCTGCCTTAGGAAGGCAGGGGGTTGGAGTACTCCAGGCTTTCCGCACTATAGCAGCTCTCTAGAGCAGTCTCCTGTTGAACATACCACCGCCAGCACCACAGCTCGTTATGGCCTCCCTTCGGATTCTGAGCTGCTCTTCACTGCTGGTCTCTATGCTGCCCCAACTGCGCACCACCAGGCGGCCGCTGGCCCACACGAAAGTTCTAGGTGGCTGTACCGCCTTGGGAGTCTGCTCACGCCACACCACAGGGTCTTCCCCCTCTCAGCACCCCTATGGCGTGTCTCCCCTATGGTCTTCTACCATCCGCCAACAGGGTGGTACCGCTCCGTGCCCTCAAGCAGAGTAGGCCCGTGTAGGCCGTGTGAGATCCCCGGTGCTTGCGTGGCCGCGTCTCCGGTCTCGCGCTCCAAACCTGGTAAAGTGTACCCCTCGGGTTGTGTCTGCTCACAGGCTGCGCTCCGATGTCTTCTCGCGGCTTCGCCCGGTCTCCGAGACACCGCCCAGGGCCTTTCTCCACGGGACTTCGATGCACCTCACAGCGTCATGCGTCCCCCAGCGGGCCTCTCCGCAGCGTCGGCTCAAGCTGCCTCGGTTCTCACGCCGTCCCGCGGGCCCTCCAGCAAAGAGCCACCCCGCTCTACAGCCGAGGCCTCACTGGGACCCAAATGTTGCTCCGATGTTCGGCGCTAGTTCCACTCTGCAGCGCCCGGTCCCAGCAGGCGTCAAGCACCGCAGTATACGGCAATTATGCAGGATATTTACCGCCCGGGTCCGGAGCTCCCTCAAGAGGCGAGCGCCATGTTCGGCAGTTGGCCACACCCCCCCTCCAAATATGCATACTTAATATTCCCAGATATATACCAGTCAGACTTCCATTCAGTCCTCAGTCTACAACAACCTCAAGAGCAGAGTTTGGCCCACATGCATGGCTGAGACAAGCTTGAAGCACCATTAGATCTGGACAGATCAGCCATGATTGCAGCAACCTACTTGTAAAAGGTGAAACCGGCCCGCAGGCTCACTTCCGGAGAACATAACCTACCCAAAAGACCTAATACCTTGTTCTACTAAGGTAGGGCACACACCTCAGACACCTTACCCCTCTGGGAATTCTCAATGATCCGACTTCTCACTGTTACAGTACAACATTCATATCTCACATCTTGAGGAGCTTACAAGAAGGCTCTGTCATAAGGGCTGATTAGGACATATGATTTTTCCTTGAAAAGGAGTGCCAGATGGACATCAGCCGCTTGGCAAAGAAACCGGTGGCA